>NW_017151492.1:238686-243665 GCF_001652005.2 Ceratina calcarata | reverse complement strand
ATAATTGCGATCGGGTTGCTGATTGAAAAGTGTAGATGAGTCACAATTAATTTGAATAAATATTCAGAAATATGAATATGTGAAATAATTAAACGAGTACCGTTTAATAAACACCTTAATTGAAATAATTTGCCGCGAGGAAATATTGCGCGGTGGACAAATTAAATTTTTTCGCATAGAACAAGTAGAAAAAAAATTGTTGTATTCGTTTGAAAAGTGGGTGGGTGCGTGAAAAAGTTGCGGATTCGCGATTTCCAAGTGGCGTTTAGGTATCCTTTTTGATGGTGAACGATGCGAGACGATTTAATTGCGCGGAGCGGAAGTGGGCCGCGTGTACCGCACAAATTTACGGGATTAAAATGGGGGCGAGGCTCGTTTCCGCGGCCGGATTCGACGCGTAATCGACGGTACCGCCGGATTTTGTTGACTTTAATCGAACGAGAGACAGAGAGGATGGAATAGAACACGAGGAGCACATATGGCATTCAGGAACACTGTCTACATAATAGGTATTGCATTGTATCAGCAAGTACGTTTAAGGCTGTATGAACCCATACGTAAAAACAAGGACAAAGCATTGAAATATTATTAATTACTAGATATTACATTAATAAAACACTGTACAAAATTTTAGAAAGTTTGCAAACCTATAAAAAAAATTATTACACCTTGAATTCTTACATCGAATGATAGAATTTTCATTTAATTTATAAAAGAAATGAATGCAATAATGAAATGAAAACAAGAAATTAAATATAGAATCTAATAAAATAAATAAGAATTTCTGATGATTTCTCGTAATTCGTCAAATTAAAACACTTTGGTTTCTTATTATAATCTAATTCGATCAACGAAGGAGCCAGGAACTGAAACGTGTTTGAAATTTTACAATCGCCTCGAGACGTGTCGAGCATTGGCTAGGAAAATGGAACTCGCCGTTCTTTTTTCCCCGTTACGTGTTGCTACGTTTTTATTATTCGCGCCAGCGGATTGTACGCGCTGAGGCACTCTCTTTTTTTCTACCTTTCTCTATTGCGCCAGCTTCTATTTTTCTTTACATAAAACTCGTAGTTTTCGTGCAGCAACTATATTGTACCGTTGAAGAACGAGAGGTAAATGGCGTAAGAATATTGTGCTCTCTTCTGTTTTTGGAGGAATTGTAAAACGCAAGCGTTCGTAGTTTAGAGAACCGGTGAAAAACTGGGAGAGCAATTATATTATTCACTGTTCGTGATCTTTTCAATTTTTTATTTAACATTCTTTTTTTATTGCTGTTTCATTTCTTTGAAGATTTATTCTCGATTCTCGTGGCGAAATATTATTCCCAATGAAAGTTACAACTCGTGGAACTAAACCAGAATGCAATCATTTTAAGATTTCAATGATATTTTCAATGTTCAGAAAATGTATTTAATAAATTAAGAAATTTCTCAACTCTCCACTTGCTGGCTGGACTTTGATTTAGTTTCAGTTGTTGTAAAGCAGAGATTCAAAGATTCGGTATTTTGTCTGAAAGGATACGCCGTTATTCTGTATTCCTTATGAATCGAGATACTTTGTAACATTGGATCGCATCTGTCGTTTCCCAAATGCGTTTCGACGCAAGAAACGAGGCGGAAGATCAACCAACCACATTCCTTCCATGGTTCGAATCGAGTTCTCTCGTGGTTGAGATTTCTGCCAGCGACCAGACCGCGTTACACCAGGCCCCAATTAAATTTTCACCGACTTTCGACCACATAACTTCGTTACAGAATCGGCAATCATTAAGGAATCATCGTTCGGGTTTGAAATCGGGATGCACCGTATCTCCGAAGAGTGTGAACGAATTTGTAATTCTGTAGACTTTAGTTTCACGAAATAGAAATATAAAAACAATACATTTATTATTATTGAGTAAATTGAATGATTGTGGAAGATTTCATTCGATGTAACCGATGACGTTTATTAAAAGAATCGAAGATGTACCCTGAATAAAATTTGAATAGAACAGAAGAACTAAGAATGAGATTGTTGAGAATGAAGCAGTATAGAAGAAGTGGATGTGTGAGAATGATTAAATGTTTGAGTTTAGGTATTTTTAAGAATGTCTTTCAGGTTTCATCCAAGAGCAACTGCAATATACGTGGAGGAAGCATTGTGCTATGTTACGTTATTTATTTTAGAATTTGTACGCTCTGTTGTCACAAACGATTTCACAGAGCGTACCGATTCTTTAATATGTGCCGTCAACAATTACCAGCCCCTGGATTACTACAGATATAATTATAAAATAATAAAGAGGAAAGTAAACAATTTTTCTGAATTTGAATAAAACAAATAAATGACAAAATAATTCTTGGAATTTTCTATCCCGTCTTCAATTTCCATCATTAATTAAAAGTATCCAAGTTTTCGATCTCAAATAATTTCAATGTATCGTTCAATTATGTTTTAAGTTTAATATTAAAGTTACAGTTCAAGATTTATCCTTTTTTTATAAATTTATTATTTTTTCTATACTTTTTCACGCCTCTTATTTCCATTTTGATTTTCCTATCTTCAGCTTAGCGTTTCGAATGATTTCATTAACGCCTCCTCGAAATTAGAGCGGAAGAATGACCAGTCCTTTCGACGAGCCCTGCAATAATTACGTGATTATCTCTTCTTTTAGCGATCGGTTCCATCACGGGTCATCGACGATTCTGAGTCAGATCCAAACGTGCAATAAATATGCTAATGTCGCCGCTACGAAATTATGTGCCTCTTCTCCCGGACGATTCATCGATAATCGTTGCCGAGTAACTGACATTTAAAAAAAGTATATAGAACGCATTATTCATGTTCTCAATACAGATTTTTAAACAGAAGTTAGTATGAATCTTGTTTTCAAGAACTTCTTATTGAATCAATGTTCGACTTTCAATTTCCTCAGAGTTAGCTTCTCGACGAACATCTTTAATTCTTTTTAAGAACCTTTCTTAGAAGTTATAGAAAATCGGAGAGTAAATACTCGGGGCGAAAATTGTCGACAAAGAAAAGGAGTTGCATTTTATGGAATGACGGCACTGAATGATGAAAAAGTGGAGATTGCTCTGTTCGGTGCAAACGAGGTGGCATTTCCACTGGTAAAAACGGCCGATCGAACGAGCCAATCCAACACCGACGGTGTCGGCGGCGTTCGGTGCTAGTAGCTGCGCGGGAGGGGTGGCACGGGGCCGAGGGTGATTTAAAATCAATTTGCCGGCCACGTGTTTACGGTAATGGGCGAGGTTGTAACGAGCGAGCGGGCTTCGATGCGGATTTAAACCGCGTCGCGTCGCCGTCGTTACCAGTCGTTCCGATCTCGCGCGAAAAGCCACTTGGTCCCATCCCATTCCATCCGGTCCCGTTCCCATTCTGCGCCGGAACGATTCCGTCGACGCCCATAACCGAGGGTAATGGTAGCTGGATTAAGCCCACAATCGATGTTAACGGTGATCGCTCTGATCGAGTTACGATGTCAAACAGTGATTAAACAATTGATTCAGGTTTCATGCCTTTTTATTCTGTTACTTGCGTGAGTTCAAAATTATATCAGCGATTTTCATTTCGTTTCATGAAATGCTTTTTATTACACGAATTAAGACATGATAAATTACATAAGGATTTTCTATTATCATTGTATTGAATTTAAAACGAACATAAGATTTATCTTTATTAACTGGTAGGATTAGACAATTGAATAAACAATACAATTCATATCCCACTAGATTAGAATAAACTGAGTTCATTTTCAAACACGAAAAATTTGCAAAGGTCTTGGTAGGAGTGACTCAAACAAATTCATCGATCACGATGACCGGAAACGGTCGTAGCTCAAGGATCCCTCGAGATCTTCCGAGGCGTGAAATAAAATCCCCAAACAGTCACTGGCGGATGGTGTATCTATCAACTAAACGCACGCCATTAATATCTTCCCACCCGGAATCGCACTTTACTTGGAAAGGAAGCAGTTGGAAGAGAGGACGCACCATGTCTAACAAAAGGAAACGGCATCCCGACACGATAAAGGCGGTGCTCGATCGTCTGAGTACCCGGACAAATCAAAATAATGGTCCGAAATCTTACATTCCACCGAATCCCACTCGACGGATATCTTGTCCGCGGATAATTATCGGCAATCCCGACTGAATTGCTTAGAAAACAGTCATTGTGCAATTGCGATTCCTTCAGATTCGCAAACGAGCTCTATGAAATTTAAGACTTATTAGCTCAGCATTGCATAAAAACAATATGAAAGATGCATGCAAATTATAATTTATGAAATATCAGAAATATCGATACTTAAATGATAGAATAAATTTCGTTTAAAATGAAAGTTTCATGTTGACACCATAAATGTTTTACTTTGAATAAAAATCGGTACTCTAATAACAATATGAAACTGATCGTGAGTAAGTGCAAGCAATATCGGTTTACAGAATCATGCAAGATTTCTCGTTCAATAATGCTTCCTGCGAGAGATCTTTGCTGGAATTTCAATGTTATCTGTTCGGTGGCGTGCATCGGCGGACGTTTGTTTTATCGATGCATAAAACCGAAGAGCTTCTTCTCGTACGCGGCCATGAGAAATTGCACTGTCTCGGGAAGGATTTTCGGGCGCGGGCTTATCGCGGCGACGAATCGCCGCGACCTCGTTTTCCCTTTGTTGCTCTTGCCGTCACGCTTGATTAACTCCGTTTTATCTCGATTTCCACTACCCCCCTCCCCTTTGCGCTTCGATTTATTAGCGAAGCCCTCTCGTTCAACGTCGCGATATCAACGATTTTTCATACTTCCACCGATTTCAATATGTTCTAAGTATGTAATGATCATAACGATAACGTTGATAGATGGAAAACGTACGAATAGATATGGGAAGTCCTCGAGGCTGTCAGCCCGTTCAGGCGATGCGGTTTTCTGATCGATTCGGTAGTTTTATCGAATGTGACCGAAGGCAACCTTTCAGGCTTTGAAAT
>NW_017151492.1:219558-237338 GCF_001652005.2 Ceratina calcarata | reverse complement strand
ACATAGTGAAGAAAGAAAGGCAATAATTTTTGTTATACTTACAATTTTTCACACTCAGGCGTCTTGAAGATGAAAGTACCTAAGGGATAAAAATTATTGAAACAAGATGGGAGTGATTTTCGAATTTCACAAGAAGAAGAACAACAATTTTAAGCAACGATGAATTATCATTTTATTGCCCCGCACCAAGAAACTGTTTGTTCAGTTCGACGGTTTCCGGTTTAACACCGAAGCGCAACGCAATCTACAAAGATGAACACACTATTTACATCACGTAAATTCACTGCCAATTCGTCTCGTTCTTCGTTTGATCCGAACCATCAACCCCTCGACACATGGGACCTCACCCCTCATTTCACTCTCCATTTAACATTCCCTTTATAAGCCTTAGCATAATTTTTTTCGAGCTTCTCGTGTTCACGGAACGACGAGAAGCTCTATTTAGCCCGTTGTGTCCGTTGAGCCTGCTTAGGTACCCTAAACACTCGAGAGGTAAGTGGATGGACACGGAAAACGCGTTTTTTCTTACGTTTTCCACTAGGGCACGTTTTAAATGAGTCCTCGAGCTTCCGTGCGAAAAGAAGAACAGAAACAGACACGTGTCTTTCGAACTAGTCCCGTTAATGACGTGCGCCGAAAAAGTTGAACGTGTCTTCGAGTTATGGAGAGAGGAACCTCTGGTCCGTTCTAAGGGGTTGAAACTGTTCGCTCTGATCAGGGGTCTTGTGTTTCGGTGAAAGAAATAACAGCGGTTCGTTCAGACGGCATCGACGTAACGTTTATTTTATCATTCACTATTAATTGCTAGGCAGTTCTCACTCGTCCGACTCGCACGGTTTCCACAAGACACCTAGACGATCCACGGTCGATCGAGAATATTTATAATAATATGTAATATAATAAGTATAAGGAATTCAAGATAACCTTGGATTGTCTAGATAGATTAGGAAACAAGAAACTCGCTCGCGGCGGAAACGTTCTCGAAAGATCTCTTTGTACGCTGAGGATATTTGGTGTAATATTCAAATGTAATTTGAGAAGTTTCAAATATTCGATATACTATATACAATTTTTGTTAGGTGCAATTCCTACTTCAACATTTTTAGTAAAACGAAACACAGTGAATCGTGCGAAATAAACAAGTTTGGCCTGGTTTTTGCCAGAGGATTGCCGGGACTCATGAACTTTTTCGCTTTCCCGTTTGAAACGAGCTCCATATGGCGTAGTTTCGTTTTGACAAATCCTGGATTAACAGGAGACGCGGTACAAAATGAATTAACCTTGCGGGAAACATCCCTACGATTGAAACTTTCTCTCGCTTTTTATCCAGTTCTCAGAAATCCCAGACACTCAAATAACACGCACACAAACATTTCAATAAAAATGTGATTCTCATCGAAGGAATAGAATAAACATTTTAATTAAAACGTAAGATTTGAGATACCGCGACTGTGATTTTATACAGGAGCCAAAGCTTGGACAGCAAAATTCCAAGCAGTCTTACCGTGAAATTCCTAAACTCGATTGGAATAAAAATAGATATAGCATTTAAAGCGAGCGATCCAGTGCGTCTCTCTGCACCAGGAGAACTTTCGTTTCCGTCATCGCATTGGAATCCGATCGCAGAAGGAGCTCGAGTCCGGCTCGTTTCTCATCCCCGGTGATCGTTTCCCACATTTCCCATCCGAGCACTCGGTTCACGGTGGTCCGGACCGCAGCGTACGACCATTTTCTCCCGGCACGTTTCCTCGTCGTCCTGCGAGCTCTTCCGCCAGTTCGGCGGCGTTCCCGCGCGAGTTCTCTTCGGCTTCGTCATGCTCGCCGACCCACGGCCTGTTCCGCGCGAGCCTTACTGGAACACTTCGAACAACAAGCAAAGGAACGTTTTTCCCAGTATCTGCGCTTTCCTCCTTTTATCGTCTCTTTTTTTCATTTTTTTCATATTTAGTTTTTTTTTCGAGGTCTCGAGATTTCGTTTTCACTCGGCTTGCGGTTTCGCTTTTCGGTTCGTTTCGGTCGGTTTCTGGTATTTTTTTTTTTTCGTGTGCTTTCTTTTCGAGGGAGGGTTCTTTGTCGACGCGAGAGAATTCACGAAGGGACGAGCACTCTGGCCGGCGAATAGTCGTTTCGATTTGTGTCGGTCTTTACCGGTCTTTTTCTGTCTTTTCTCTTTTTTACTGCAAGCAAAAAATCGTGCATCGTGCTGTTAACGCTGCAACATCGGTTAATCCTTTCAGTAGTGATTGAACTTCTATTCTATGAGATTGAAATGTAGTGTGGAAACGAATGTGGAAAAGCTTGAAGCACTCTTCTTTAAAAACACTGATCCATCGTATTATACTAAATTACAGTTTCATTATTCTGTGGACTTAAGATAGAACTTTTCACTTGGTTATTAGAGAAACATTATTTATGCTTCAAACCTTTCAAAGGATATCTATAGCGCGAATATAAGAAATGAATATCAGCTTCATAATTAGTATGCTGTATGTAACATCGCACCAATGAAGAGCTTGACAATGAAGAATTACAATTGCATGAAGAAATGAATTCTATTACGTGATTCATCGTGGATCTAAAGGGCGAAAAAGAAAACAAAAATAGTACATAGTTTCAGGAAACGAATGTAGCTATTTGTCTTTTTATTGGCGATTCAATTCCACTTACAGCATTTGGGAAATCCGAGGAGTTCCGTAATCCGCTCGGATTCGCAAAAATAGTAGTCGGAAAACGAGAATGTTTAAATGTATTATCGGGGAGCCAAACAAATGAAGAAGTTATAAAAAACTGTCGACTAGAGAATACTTTCTTTTTTTTTTTACATAATCCATTATATTTGTCAGCACCTGTATGCACCTCAGCAGTTATAAACATGAAACACTGCATGCTCCAATTTCAAAAGATCATTTCAAAAGCACTCAATCCAACGAATCGAATTCATCGTTCCGACGGACAAAGCCTAACGAAACTAGAGAAAAAAAAAAATTGTTCTCCTATGTAGCGTCTGTTCCCTTGTTCTAATCGTTTCGACTGACCTTCGAGTCCCCGGCGCCGAGGAACACCAGACCTATGGAACCGGCGTACGCCAGCAAGGTATCCACCGCCTGTTGGGTCTCCAACATGATTTTGGTCTCGTTCATCCAGTCCCTGGCAATGGACCTGGGCGCACCCTTCAGCAGGTTCATGTAGCGGAGTGTCATTTTGAAATCACCACGGTCCAGCCAATACCTGCAAACAAATATTAAAACTATTCTTCTCTCATAATTAAATGAAGAATTTTTCCGATTTACAAATGAATTTCTTGAATGACAACAAGAAAATTATAAATATTAGAAATTGATAACAATGCTGGATCTATGATCGTGCAACATGCATGGCATTTAAAAATTTGCCACAAGTTTGGAAACAAATTTGGAGTTAAAAACTGTTTACATTTAATTAGCTAAAGTTGTAGTAGTGGAATTGAAAAATAAGACAAACAAAAGGTGTTAAGCAGCTTTGGTTAATTTTGCAGCGGTACAACAGAAATTTCATTTAACTCGACGTACCATATGTACTTTAACTTTTCCAATTTAATTGAAAAGGAGAAGGGCAATAAATACAGTAAAAGCTTTTACCTAATGAAACAATGGAACTTAGGTAGTGAAAGTTTTTTTTTTTAAAACGGAAAATCTCGGCACAGATTTCAAAAGTTTAACGTTCCCTCACCGGCTTTACAATACGTCAATTACAAAGATAGAAGGGAAACGTTAAATCCTCCAAGTTTTAATTAGAATCCTGCAGTTTATAGGCGGGCGCACTGCGAGATTGTCTGGCAACTCCGAAATGAAACTGAAGCCTGCTGCAATTCCGTTGTACAAAAACAGGTAAAAAAAAAGATAGACACGTGTGTGTGTGTGTGTGTGTGTGTGTGTGTGCTCGTATAAGAAGAATCTAAACCACTGAGCTTTATAGAACGTTGGATAGTGACAAGTGAATTGGGACGGTTGTAAATGACAAATGGATCATTAAATTGCAGAAGTACATCACAGGAGAACTCTCAATTAAATTAAAAATTCAAATCATTTCCTATCATAGTGATTAACATAGCTTAATCTGTTCATAACGTTGTCTGATAGTTACATATTTATGATAATTGAAGTTTGCCAAGAAGAAACATCTAAAAGGCTTCGACAAAGATGATCGCAGCTATATAGATATTATTTCTTTAATCCCAATGGACAATTGCCCAAAATCACTTTGTACCGTTTCTACAATTCTCTTAAATCAAAATTCCAATACACTCTCAGCCATTTGTTTGCCGAAGCAACTTTTCTAGAGGAAAAGAAAATGAAGAAGTTACTACTAAAATTCAGGCGGCAACCGGCCGGGTGTTAAACTTTCATCTCTGTCGGTTTTTCCAGGCCGTTTATATACGTGATCGACCGCGGGCACGTAGACGCGTGAACACGCTCTCGCAAACACACGTTCCCGCGTGCAAACCTCGAGGCTGGTCACGAACCAGGCTGAACATCCTCAAACAGCGACGTGTGTACAAGAGAGAGAGAGCGAGAGAGAGAGGGAGAGCGTAAATTTTTTAACAGAAGCATCGGTGTCGTGGGCAAGACATTTTGCCACGACCGGAAGCCCACCTTCAATATTAAGATTTAATATTTTATGGCCCCTCCTTTTTATCGACACTTGCTAGTGTTGAAACAGTGCCATTTGCCTCGGAAGCATGACATTATGGTCCCACGTGTAGACACGACGTTAATCTTTCGATAATATATTTATACGACTTTCAGAAGATTTCCCGACCATAAAGTCAATATAGCTTTCCGAAATTCGTGATAAATCAATATTTTCAGTTCATATTTTGCCTCGCTCTTTTGTTATGCAAATACATTCGTATAACATAGAACATCGAACAAGAGGATTTCGGACAACATTGAAATTAATATTGCGCTGTGCATCACATTTCACGTTTGCATGTTTGTATAAATTGGTTAGAGAAATGGAACATGGTCAAACGGCAACACGATCTATTTAATATTCAATGGATCGTCCGATTTGTTATATCGCGTTTAACGGCGCCGAGGAAGCGGTATGATCAACCGCTTTTATTCTGCAAACGAGCCACTGAATCGGTTAGTCACACCAGCGAGAACGGTTCGAAACGAAAGTGAAAAGACCGCGACGCCTAATTGAATTTCGCTAAACTTCGACCGCAGCGGCTAATGCACTTCGATTCCCATTCGAACTTTGCTAATTTTAATTTCAGCCCCCGCGGATCGTTAACCGGATGAGACCTTAAAGCGAATTCTCGTGCGGACGGTAACTTTAATTTCAAGGGAAGAAGTGCCGCGGTCTACGTTCGTTTCAGAAAAATATTTGACCTATCGCCGAGGCGATTTTCATTTTGATGGAAACGGGAATTAGTCGGTCGGTCAAGGGGGCAGATGGTAATTTCGAGGTTTTAAATTGATTCTCTTCCCAGTTTTAAATATGGAAACCAATTCCGACTGCCTTCGTGGTCAAATGAGGATCCTTTGAAAAAAGAATTCAATTTAGTTTTCTTTAACAGAAGCGTATGTAGCCTGAAAGTATTCAATCAAATGTGATACTCAAATAATTGAAAAGGAAAAACGCAATACTGCTGGATTTAGATTAAAGAATTCCGAGTAGTACAGGCAGATAATATACACGACGTACTGAGTTATACTACTTAAACCAATGTATATATTAGAATATTAGAAATGATACGTTAAAAACTCCTTATGACTGAGAAAAACAGGTCGACCAATTTTATAAACCTGACTCCTTTGTAATTATAATTTTTTCTGGAAGTTCATTACTTCAAATATTAGACACAGTTTTTTATTACATGTCTTAAACTTTTGGCAGAGATCGTACGGCTCGTACAACCTTAATTCAATTTAGACGATAAAATAAAAATAGTATCTCTGTACAGTGAAAGTTTCAAAGTTTTGCTAATGTCAATCATCCATTGAATCAGTTTACATGTAAATCGGCATTGTGAAACATGAAATAAAATTCTAAAGCGATCGAAAGCAGTGGTTCGATCCGCCCACTATCAGGAAAGAAAGCAATCAAACAAACTGTCTCCCCCTTCCATTCGCTATCGTCCCGGCAGACAATGCTTACGCGATAGAACGGCCGCAAATACCAATTTACAAAGCAAGCTGCGGGGGCGGAAGAGCCGGCGCGACGCAAGACTGTAACAAAACCTGAAATCGGCGGGGCGAATCCAAACATCCGGCCGACACTCGAACCTCGAATCTAATCAACCTGCTGCATAATGAACTGGGCCAATTCCGTCGAGGTCGATCCCACGAACAAAAGGCGGGACCGGGCTGGTTTCCAGGAAGCCGGGACCGACCTCCTCGTGTTAGCCACCAGTTTTACGGCCGCTGGTGAACTTTCTGCGCCGGAAACGAGCGACAAAACGACGACACGAACCAGGAAACTGGAAAGATTCGAACAAAACGATCGTGGCCGCCGTTCGGCTGTGTTCGACGTATATTAGCCCAGGTGTTTTCGTCTCGTTCCCGAGATATTACCCGCAGCTCCCGGTTCCTTCGACCGCCAACCGTGATTTATGGGATCAATAAGACTGGAACCGAGGAAACTGCTGTTTCCGATTATAAACTTGTTAACTCCTTCCGAATCAATGATCCCACTTGAAATCATTAGCTTATTCGATATTTAGAATTACGAATGCTTCACAGGAAGCGAATTGTTTTACTGAACTACAACATTTCCGCGATTAACCATGAAATCATTTCACGCCGTTGATTTTCAAATTTAATATACGTAAATGGGCTAAGGCTAATGAAGCATAAACATTCCAAAAGGCCGGGAGAATGAACTAAACGCGACAAAAAGCGGGTGGGCTGCGTCTCATTAAAATATATACAACTTAATTACCCGACCGCCATCCATCACTTAATCATCTCCCACGCCTAAGCTGGCATAGTTTATGATATAACCCTGTCTCATCCATTCATCTCACCTACCTCTATTAACCCCTTAATTACTTTCACGATTCCACGCGGCCGATTTGCGTCGCGTTCAGCCTGTTTTTCCGCGCAACGCGAATTCCTGTAAATTTCGCGTCCAGGAATTCGTGTCCGGAACCCGCGACGTGCGTATTTGCGCTGCCATATTTCGCGTTTCAACTCCCCCCCCCACGCCGATCTTCACCCACCGACGCGACGGCCCGCTCCTCTCCCGTTCTCCAACACCGGATGTACTTTCACCACTCGGAGTTAGTAGGTCTGACGCGAATTCAAGCACTTCCTTTTTCACCGTTCGCTGCGGAACGAGCCGCGTATCTATGATATGCATATTTTGCGGACCGCGCGCGTTTTATCCGTCCACTTCTTTATGCATGCCGTATTTTTTTTTCCCTCGCTCCTCGTTCTGCTCTTTGCCCCCGTCCGCCGTCGCGCGAAGGGCGCAATACGCGCCCGGTAAATTCACTACCGTGCCGCGCCGCCCGCCGAAATTGCCATATTTCAGCCTGGCTCCGGATGTACTTGCATTTTTTAATATTTCCCGAAACTTATTGGGGGTCAGCGATTACGGGCCGCGAATTTCAAATTTTTTGTTAGATCCTTTATAAGTACGAAAATAAAAAGCCTGCGCCGTGTCAGAGATACAAAATCCTGTTGTGTATTTTTATTCGTAAAAAATTCTCAACAATTCTATCTGTAAAATTTTTTAAATTAAGCACTGCCGGGATATCTTTTATGAACGTTGAGCATACTAAAAGATAAAGTCCCGCTGTTTAATAGAAAAATTTGCAACTTTCACCGTTTAATTAAAATACAAACGATCGACTGTTAGAGATTTGCATAAAAATATCGAAAACCGTGGAAAGTGCTGAGAGCCGGTGCTACGGCGATTATCTTCCAGCGTTCTCCGTTACTTACGACTTACAACACACCGTTTCCACGTTGATAAGTCAGAAGTTATCTCGTTGTCGGCTGAATACCACGCGCCACACCCACGTCACGTATCGTTATACTTACTCCTAATTCACCCCCCCGTGTATACGCAGTTAACGTCGCGATACTCCATGCGCGTCATGCGGCTACACGAAGCCAAACGAGCCTTAACGCTCATATCGCTAAAGAGAATTTCCCCATGCAAAAAGTACGAACTGCAGAATTCTCAAAAGGATCTGCAATATTTCTTCAACGATATCGCCCTACGGTTTTCATTAAATAAACTTCTCCGAATGCACTATTATTCGCATGGTCGCAATTTCTCAAAGCAAAAAATCCTTCGTCAAAATACTAGAATTTAACAAAAATTGGAATTCGTCACGTGTATAATTAGTTCGTGAATTTTCACTGAGAATAGCAATTAGGTAAACGGTCTAACGATACGAAATAGTGGCGTGAAAGACGAAAAGGAAAATGGGGAAAAAAAAGTCTGGTTGCGTGCGAGCATCGATTGCCGCTCGTTTCACCCCGTGGCCAAAGGGCTCCAACAAAGCATTGAACGTGTCGGTTGACAAAGAACCGACGACAACACCGTCATCAAATCCCGCAGCCGGCCATAAGAAACGCGGCGTCGATAAACCGAACCGCGTGAACCCGAGATACCGGCCGGAAAATTAATTTCCTTGTTCTTTTCACAGTACGTCGTTTTCACCCTCTAATTAATAAACCCATCTCATTTCTACCTCGTAATAGCATTATCGTGTTTGCAGCTCAATGGAGTCTTGTTTTCATATTACTGCATTGTGAGAGTTTGTAAATCGTTACAATTACTGAACGATTTTAAAGGTCTGAGGATACTTAAACTAATTGAATTTTCAATAGAATATTCAAAGCTATTATAAATTTACAGACATTATATATTTAAACTACAAGCGTTTTATCACGTTTTCTGAAGAAATAGCTGTTCTCTTCATATTTATAATACGCTATATCAACGCAGTGAATATTGAATGTTAAATCGCCACAGGAGAGTGTAAAATGGCTGGTAGACAGGGCCGCGTTAAAATGGAAAATAAAATTTTAGAGGAGAGGCACTTACCTGGCCCGATGGAGTATATCGTAAGTGTTGAGGGAGTCGACGTCGATCGGGTGGTCCTCGATCTCGCGCTGTGGTATGGGGCTGGCGTTTTTGATCATCAAACAACTCTGGAGATAGCTGAGGATGTAGACCGGCAACGCGGCACCCTCCTCCGGCACCATAGCCAATCGTCTGGCCATTTCCTCCACCTGCAACCCGGTTTCCGGCTCGTAAATTTTTCACGCGATATAAGAAAGAAAGTAAACGCTTCAGTGAGAAAATTTATTACCCTCCAGCCGAACGGACGACATTGTCTGAAATTTCCTCGGGACAAACTCGGTTTCGAATTCAATCTACCCTCACGATTCCCAAGAAAAACTTCTCGCGAATTCGATAGTAGAAACAAACGTAAATGGTGATCAGGCTTTAAGTTAGCTCTAACATTTCCCTCAAAGGATGAAATTTCGTGGAAGAACTTTGAATGGTAGCATGAAAAAATTTTCATCCAACAATTTTTGGAAAGCACCATTCGGAGAAAACTCGCGCAAAAGGATTTACGAGGAAGCGTCGTCGTAGGTCAGACGTATAATAATAATTTTCAAAGTGATAAAATTTCAGGGAGTAAAACGTAATGAGAAATTCCTCGAGCAGAGGGAATAAACTTACGCGTGTTTGCACAAATTTTGATAATTTTTTCGAGAGATGAAAAGAAATAGGAATGAATTAAATAAAAGTTAAGACACACGGCGCGGTTAGTTAATTATAATGGAACAGATTTTTGAATGGAAATAAATTTGATTCAAGTTTGTAGAAAGGAGATTGTTTCTGGGGGATTGTAAGATGGTTAAACACGAGGTCAGCGTAAAATTACCTTGAGGAATCTCGCACGAAGGACGTCTTCCGGGAATACTCCTCTCTTTGCGGCTACCTCAGGAATTCCCTGAATGGCTGCCTCCACCAAAGGATCCTCTTTCGCTGAAAAAACACATGGAAAAGACGCGAGGGTTAACCAAATGTCAATAACCATTTAATCATTCAGCCTATTAGGCGAACTGGAAAATTTAATTGAATAAATTAAAATCTTACACTGAGGTACCGGTCGGCACATAAATTCTGGCCGAGCTAACTAAAATTCAATATCGTCCGTCGAAATTAAACTTGAAAAGTCAAAGGAAAATCGATCGGTCAGTTTATCACAATTAACGAACGAAGGATGGGAAAGGGAGTGGAAAAAGAGGCGTGAAATTATCGCTATCGCATTAACCGAAATTTCCGACCGGAGAATTGATTAACATCTGGAGGGGTTGGGGACGTTTGACGCTGGCCAAACCACTCTTTAAACAAATTGCATTAACGCCAGATGCCGTTACTTCGGTGGAATACATTATTTTGCGATTTTGCGAAATGCCGCTGCCGGAAAACTGTGATAAACGACCCCGCGGGGGATGGAACGGTGCAGGAAACTTTGAGCCCTCTCACTTTCCGAGGTGCCTAAAATTTATATTCGTTCGCCGGCGATACCTACGATATTGGCGTCGCTGCTAACTTCTGTCGTTCTCCAACATTATGATCAAACTACAAAAACACTAAATTAAACACGTCGACAAAAATGATTTTAATAATTGAAATGGTGACCAGAAATGATTGGAATTATAGTATATTATTTTATAATTTTTGTTGTAGAAATCAATATAGGAAATTAAAAGATAGACTAGACTTCGTTTCAATTTTAATTAATACAAATGTATTTGAATATAATTTCTAAAGCATATTTTTAGATTCATAAAATTTCTGATCTCACAATAACCGATTCTAAAATTTGATTCGAAAGATCAAAGGAACAAAGATTGGATATCTTTTTAATAACTCGAATCCAATTTTAGGCTATTCTGTGTCTATCGACGAGCGCGTGAACGCGATTTGATTTCAACCGATCGACCGGGCTTTTCCCGAAAGCTAGGCGGCTATTTAATTCGGTTAATGAGCTTTCGCAGCACTGCCGCTCGGGCGAATATTCATTGGGTTTCGAGTACGCGTAGCTCTATAGAATTCACGTTTTGTTTCCACACAGAAGTCGGCGAGAGAAAGAGGATAAAATAGAATCGTAAATTTCATGAACTCGTTACTGATAAGATATTTAAATAAAATACACAAGGTAAAAGGTAGCGACAAATATTCAGACTGAAGACTAATGTTACTAAATAATAGAACATTTAGATTTATGATGTTTAAACATTTACGTAACATTTAAATAATTACATAAAATTTTGTTAGCTAACGAATGTACGATAATTGGAAATGGAGGCAATATATCTCGAAGGATTTACTATCAGCAGATTTTGAAATTTCATACGTTTCAGGAAGGAGGGGTCTCCAGGGTTCGATTAGGGAGAATTCTACAAGGATTCGGTCAGAAAATCCCATAATTTAAACTTTGATCTGTTGTAATAACTCGCATAATTTTCACGGCTTTGCCCTATTAATGTTTAAGTTATTATCCCTCTACAAACATAGAAACTCTGTAATATTCCCATATTATAATTTCACAAATTCATCATTGAAAAGTTTAATCTGAAAGAGAAGTTAAATCATACACATAGGAGATTTATACATATCAGATTTTTTCTTCTTTTATCGTACAAATTCAAGCATAGTAACAGTTTGATTATGCTCTCGTTTAAGGATTTATGAAAGTTCGTTTCTGTATCCTTTTAATCTTAACTTTGCCACAATTTCCATTATTAATCGCGAAGTTGGAAAAATCTCAGAGGCGTACGTGATTGCCCAAACGATTCAAACCCATTCTCGTTAAGGTGGAAAGGGGATGGAAAAAAAAAAGGGACGAGCGCGATAAACGTTCAGTCGAATGCTTTCCACGATTAAACGGGTACGCGGTTGCATAATTAATGCGGCTAACACGCGAACAACGCCGCCACGTCGGGCGAAAGCGTTTATGCTCGTTCACCGCCGATTAAGTCGTAAATCTTCCCTCCACCCCCACCACGTTTCCCTGTCTGGAAATTAAAACGATCGCCGTACAATTTTTCAGTTGGTCGTGGCCGGCGATAAAATATAGAAAAATATAATCGTCGCACGACCGGGAATACTAATCTGCTCGACCCGGTTACACGGGCTTGCTTCTTGTTCAAGCACGCCTTTTTTCTACTTCGTTAGGGAGGAAAGAGTTATGAGCGGGGTGTGCGAGGGGATTCGTATCGCTCCCTGTTCCCGTTTGTTCAGTCTATGGAAACGGTCCTTGGGATTTCCGTTCATATTGAGAAACAGGAATTTATCTTCGCAGCAAAACGATATTTATTTTAAAACAATTCAAAGATTCTGTAATTAGAACTGTGCCCAGTTATCGAAATTTTGTTCTAATAAGAATTCTTCAATAGCAAACCAAAATAAAAATAATTTTCTTATAACAGCTTCTACGAATTCCTTAGAATAATCAATTCTCCCAATTATTTCTACTTTGAACAGAATATCATAAGAAGCTTTCTCACACTTTTAAATTAGAACTCGCCAACAATTGAACCAGTCGTAGCTCATGGAACATTATAGCACAGTGGGATCGCAAATTATCTCACGTTCCGTTCTGTTCGCGACAGAATTCCGGTCGAAGACTAGCGCATTAGATTGGAGCGAGGGTTGAAACGAGATTATCGCGCTCGAACTCTTGATAGCGGCTTCGCGAAATGTAACGATATTTAATGCACGTATACGCGTATCAGTTAATGATAATCAATGAGGTCTCGCGTGATGCATTTTCTCTCTCTCTCATTGCTCATAAAATGTTCCTCGCGTGAATAGCAACGATGTTAACTACCCCACGTATACACCACATGCAATTACAGCCCTAATGCAGTCTCGTGTTCAGACCAGAGATCGTTAATAATAATTTTTCTCTTTCGCTTGTAAAAAAAAACAACAACATGTTTCAAGAAATAATTACTTACGTGCTGCCTTGGCGATGGCCCTGATTTCTGGTTCGAGGGGCCTGATGGCCTCATCTATGGGAGTACCTGGCGAAGCGGATTTCACAGCCCGAGCCAAGGTCTGGCACGCTGACCACAAAAGCTGAGCGTGCGACGCACCCCTTTCTTCCTCCAAGCGAGCTAAAACAGAAGTCAATAAAAGAGCACGTTAATACAGTTCCCTCTGACAGTTTTATAGAAAATGTTGAAACGTTAGAAAGAAGTCTCAATATAAAGAATGACTATGTTCACTTTCGAAAGGAAGAAAGTTAGCCGGAGGCAGCGGACAAAATTAAATTTTTGCCTAAAAGCGGTCCTTATCTCGCCACTCCGTCGCACACGGAAAGAGGATCGCTTTGGTTTCATCGCTAAATAGTGAAGCTTCAAAGGACACACGCACGAGAGATACACATGCTGCTGGTTAGCCGACTGCAGCCGTAAATATGGAAGAAGCCGACGCAAAAAGTTGTACGAAACGGGAAGAACGCGTGAGTGTGCAAGGATGTACACAGGCATGTACCGTCTGAAGAGGGCTCGGCTCGGAGGACGGAAATTTCAGCTGGAAAGCAACTGATTCGATGTGCCTTTTAACGGACCAGGAGCTTTTTAGCCCGACAGCCTTTCAAACGTATAATATTCTTCTCAAGTATAATGTCTTCCGAAGTTTCGTACCCGTCACAGGGAAGACGCGGCCAGACGTCGTGCTCAGGCATAGAGAATGAAATTTTTCGGGCCAAATATTACGAGAGTTGAAAGCGAAATTTTCAGAGATCAAAATTATCCACCTAGGAAACATACAGAAAATTTAAAAATAAAGTAATTATTATTTTTTGTTACACAGGCACGCGTATTTCTGGTGCTGACGACAAAGCAGCCTACTTCTGCTCCAAATGCTTGGCTAGCTTTTTATAGAGAACGCACTCTTTTGTGGTGTAATCAATATCATCGTTCGAGTAATATTTTTAAAAGTCGTACTATATCCTAGAAAACGTGCGCAAAAGGCAAGCCGGAGCACGGAACCGGGTTCGCTTCTCAGGCAAAGTTATCTCCGGATTGACGCGTATAATAAATCATCCGGGCGAGAGCCACTTGATCCAGATAGATCCCGTTTTTCTTGCGGGCCGACGTTAACGACAGGCTTGACCGGCGCGCGCCGGGACACCTCGCCAAACCGTCTGCGGTCGATTTGCAGTTCATCAATTACCGATTGCCACCGGACTGTTCGCGGAGCGTCTAATTAAACCGCGGAGGACAGGAACGACCCAAGACGCTCGCGAATCTGATTAAAACCGGGGGATCGATGTTTTATTCTTTTGATATTTCTCAGCGGATTCTCAAAAGCTGAGATAAGATTTTATTGGAAACCTGAAGTAGCAGCTTGAAACCCTGCGATTAATAAATAAGAAATAATCATCTGTTTTCACGAAATGTTAGTCTTTAATTTATGGCCCATTTTATTAAAATGTTTTTATTCATGTGTGACAATTTAATTTCTATAATTCAAGCGTTGTATGCAAATTGTATGTAAATGAAATCCGTTTAAAATGCACGCAGGATACAAAGCAGATCCACGTTACCGTTTAACAAATATTTTACACGGATCGCGATAATTATTTAGGACTCTTTGTAACGTTTACCAGAGGATCAACATCGTTGCGACGCGTGACGCGCGGTTGTTTCGGAACGCGACAAGCGTATCCCGAGGGGGATTCACGGATGATCGAAAAACTACACTGGGGGGCAAATTAAATTAGAAGGACGAATTTCACAGATCGCTACGTGTCACCGGGCCCTGCCCCTCCCGTTGCCCCCTGTTACCCCCAAGGAATCGTCGTCACGCGTACAAATTGTTTCCCCGAAAATGACACAGTCGAAATCCCTCGCCCGATGGATTTTTTCAACTTACTCGATTTTCGTTTAAGATCCTCAATTCTCGTTTTTTTCTTGGAACCTGATTGTACCAAAAGACTCCTGGTTTTTATCCCGACCTAACTCGTTTCCTGACCTACGCTTATTTTATTTTGGTCAGGTCGGCGGTTACATATTTCCACGCGAACTTGTTACGAAGTTAAGTCTCGTGTTTTCACGTTGGAACGGAAAGAGAAAGAAGGGGATAAAGAGTCGCGGGAGGAAAATTGGAGAAGGAAAACGCGACGGCGCGCGGCTACCTGCGCAGCTCTCGGTTTTATTAGCGACAGCGATCCCGCCGTTTACGAGGGCAGCGGGACGAAATTTCATTTCCGTAAACCAAATCGTGTCACAGCGGAACGTGGCTCGTACATGAAAATTCACGTCCGTCCATATAAGCGAGCCCAACGAAAATTCAATCAACGATTATCAATTATCGTGAATCACATTCAATAACTTCTCGCGTGATATGTAGACGTTATTTGTACATTAATGAGACGTAATACTTGGATTACGTAGGAATAAAATGTGCCATTAGTAATGCAATCACAACATGTGTAACGACGATATTATACGATCTGATTGTTCAACAGAAATTTTTATCGCCCAGCCAATCGTTCGATGCAGTTTTTCTTTTAGAAAACGGCAAACACGCTTCGATCCGAAGGAACCAGACATCGAGTGCCCTAAATTCCGAAGGATAAATCAAAAATTGGTGGAAAAACTTGGTCCCGGACCGACAAACAAGCCGAGAAGCGCGAACGAGGCGATCGATCGCGGCTCGAACTCGGTCGTAACCCGATTATACAAAAAGCGCCGCGCTGGTCGCTAAATAAGAACACGGTCTTTGATAGGTTCGCTCCTGGCATAGTGGAACGACTTTCGAATCTGTTCTCTTCGAACTTGCGAGAGGGTGGCGATGTCTCGACTCGCTCGAACGAGCACAGGCCAGCCAGCCAGAATTACCGGAAAATTTCCGCGATGCGACGCTGGCCAGATTACGTAATTATGCAGGCGAAATTCGATCTCGTACAAAATCGTCGTGTTTCAGCTCGTTTAGCTTCAGTTAATTTGTAATAGAAGAAACTCTCACCGATCGAACTCTTTTTACATTACGTAATCATTTCGTACAGTGTATTTATCTAGCTTTGTAAAAGAGCAATTGACATTTAATTCGTGTAAAAGTGTTGAACGAGTACAATTACGAAAAAGACGAGAAAGTTGAAAGTACATGGAAATACGTTTCATCTAGCGCATCAAACAAGAATCACTTCACGATTTCAATGAAGAAACAGTTTCTTTAACCGTGAACGCCATCGCTGAAGAGAAAAACGTAAATAGGAATAAACACGAACAGTTCAGGAGAGCCCTTCAGCGTTCCCGTGTTCCATTCTCGTATAAGCCACAGTTTGCTTATCCGATGAAAGCGCCAGCGAGAGTGGACCCGGGGGTTGGAAGAACGGGGTAAAGAGTTGCACTGCGTGCCGTGTTACCTAGGATTACTGTCTCGGGGAAATCAGCGCGGAAACCGACTCGTGCTGACGTTCGACCGCTTCCCACGGATTTTATTTCGTATATGAATGCATGCGCGCAGAGAAGTGGAACGAAATTGCAAGTACGAGGCGGTGTTTTGTTACGAAATGTGAAACAAGGGCCGTGTAATAATTATCATGAACTAATAGTACGAAATGAGAATTATGCCGATGACAGACGTATTTTTCGACAAGATGATCGTCTATTTTTAAATTGAACAGCAAAATAATGTTCCACGTCCTTTTTCAGCCAAAAGTACCAGAATTGCATTAGTCGCATTCATCACCGCGATAAGAGCTGCTTAACAATAAAATTCGCTGTCGCTTTTAGCAGATTGGTGCTCATTGTTTATGAGTGCAGCACTCGTGACAAAACCGAGATCAAATCGACGGGGATTAAGCTAGACCAGGCTGTGGCTTGCTCGCGTGACGTTCCACGGTTCGAGTGTCTCGTAAATTTCGATAGCACATTCCTCACAATTAGCCTCCCTTTGAATGCACCAACCCTTTTATACCTTCCACCAATTGTTTTCACCCTTTCGCTCGTTCATTGCGACCCTTCCTGCTTTTATAACATCACAAGATTCCTTGTTCAGGCTTTTCTTCTTTTTACGTAATTTTCTCCTCCTACTACTTTTTTAATTCTTCCTACAACATTCTTCCTTTTCTCTCTCTGACTCTATTGTTTCCTATCATATTTATTTTCTGTCTTAATAATCCAGTGAACTTTTGCACAGTATTCTCTGGTATTAATTTTCCAATATTTCCATGCTGAATTTTCCCCCCATTTTCTCCTCCTTAATCGCCCCTTTTTTATATTACACTCTATTCTATTATCATCCTCTAAATTCCTTCCTCCTTTCACGATTCCCCTTTCACAATTCCTTCCCCCTTCCCATTCCATTTTTTCTCCTTTAGCACCCAAATATTTCCTCTCCTAAAATTGTATTCCATTTCCTTCTATATTTCACCTCATTTTTCACCCGGTTTTACCCAACCGCGTGACCTTGTTTCACGAACGCGTTCTCGCGGCTGCAACAAAAGCAACAAAAGGATGGTCCGACCGGTCGGGATCGATTTCCCGTCGATACGCAGCGGCTCTTTTTCGAGTCAACGAAATGGCAAATCCGTCGCGCGTAAACCGGACCGAAAACACCGGCCCGCCCGTACGACGCGACGCGCAGATACAATTGTTCCTGCGGTGCGAAAACTCGCGGAAATAATCGAGTACCCTTCCGGGTTTTAAAAGGGTACATGTGACTTCCAGCGATTGAGGTTGTATGAACATTTGCATAAAAACAATGACAAAGCATTGAAATTTTAACAGTTACTAGAT
>NW_017151492.1:183004-218563 GCF_001652005.2 Ceratina calcarata | reverse complement strand
TTCTATTTGACGGGCTGCGCAATGAATTTTCATCAAGATCGAAAACAGGCTGGGTAAAATGGTAATTGTCGAAACCGGACACAGAGAGATCCGGGGCACGCACCGACCGGATAATTAATTACCGAGCCAAATACGATTCATCGCGGTACGCTTTATCGTCGTAGGCGTTAATTAATCGTAACAAGAACGACACGACCGAAGGGTGTAGTGGGGGCGCGATTACCGCGGTACATCGTGATAAATCTTCGCGTCACGTCGACACGTTTTTCGGGCGTTGCTCGCGCGTGAAAAAAGAACGCCGGGAGGATGGTTAATGGATTTCGCGTGCGCGTCGTCGCCTCCTTGCCGGTCAGTTTAATTATCGCTTTAATCGGTGGTCAGTTTAGCAGCGTTAATGCCGGTCCGGTTCACGCTTCAACGAACTCTTTGATACAGACACCAGGAATCTTTTTGCTTTTTAGAGATGGATACTATCTTTGTTACCATTAGAGTCAGGGTCACTGAAGCTCGTACCATTCTACGTTTACCATTCTCGTTCTACATCAATTTAAATGGAGCGCAGACGTGGTACAAAATTGAAACACGACCCAAATTGATCCGGAGTACGAATGGAAAAATCAAATGTATGAAAGTTAGTTGATATATCTGATTTTTCCGTTCGTTACAAAATTGAAACTGGAGAAGAATTCCCGCAATGCGAACAAAACACGACGCGTCGCATTTTTCGCAGAACTGGCCATCCGAAAAACCGAAGCTGCGGTTTTCCCAGGTGTCGTCGGGCGTGCAGCGCTAATTGACAAACCGAATAACGGGCGTAATTTCTGGACACGGCGCGCTTAATTACTCGCGTAATTAATCGCGGGTCGCGACAACGAAAAGTGAGTTGGAATTCAAACGTACTGAAAGTTTTCTGTCACAAGCAGGAAATAGTGAAAGATGTTTGCTATTCGGTTTATCAATTTAAATGTCATCAAACAAATAGTAATAGTAATATGTTTATGGGAGAACACGTCGTTCGAGAATTAGGAGTGACTTAGATTTAGCCTGATTCCGTGTTCAATTAGATCGTTTGAAGCATCGCCAACAGATATAATGAATGTAATTAATTGCGTACATTAGTATGTATAATCTGTGTTTGGTCGGGTTATGTCAGTACGGACACCGAGGTATATGTGCATACATTACATATTTATCAAGCTTAACAGATCGACATCTGGTTACGAATAATTAAATTTCGTACGTATCGATACATTCATCAATTTGCTAGCTCTAAGAAAAAAAAATAATTGCTGGGAAATAAAATGAGAAAATGATTTAACGAGTGTTTCGTGGAACATCTTACAATATTTTTTTTTGTCACCAATTCTTTTGAAGTTTAATAACGATTTTCTAATATATTCATTGAACATTTCGCACGTGTCAATGAAATTCCGAATTCGAAGACAGGAAACGAATGTTGAATCGTCAATCCTCGAACTAGTAATATTCGACAAGGTGACAGCCTGGAGGGCCGCACGCGCGGCGAAAAACATTTTTGCAAGCAATAAACGTCACTCCAGGCGCCCGTAGGGGATCGTTGAAAAGCCAGAACGATAATCTCGCCCCATCGATACGGGCCAATCAATTTCGCCACGTCCCTCGCGCTTTTCGATTTTTCGTTCGCCGTTCCGAACCGGACCGGCCGGCCGGGCCATTATCCCTGTCGTCGGCGCGGATTTGTCCAAAGGACTGGAAAAATTCCGCTCCGCGACTTCTAACTCTGTTTGACGACTCCTCGTGACGAACAGCCCGTGAAAGTGAAAAGTGCGACGGGGGAAAAAAAGGAGGCAGCTTTCGCCTGGATTCGTGGAACGGATAAAAGACTCCTGATTACTGGGTGGAATACACCACCCGTTTCACAGAAACTGATGAATCCATCAAATTGATCAATCGCTGTGTGTAATATCGTTGATTGGTGAAGATGACGTCGAATGAAATTATAGTACGAATCGTGAACGACGAGAGATATAAATAAATCAAGTAATTCAGATTCCTCCTATTTTTCCCAATTATTTTTAAACCCGTTTTATATCATCTCCCAAAGCGGAGAGCGACCTGACGACAATAATGGAATCTATCCTAAAACCAATTTCTAAGCTCGTCTGTCAACAATCCTCCGGAAGACAAACTAGCCAATTCATGCATGTGACGATGGCAATTTTCGCAGCCGCTCAGCAGCGGACCAATTTTTATATTATACATTTTTTATTTGACGTGATTTATCTTCGCGCAAGAGTGAATCGTTCATTTCATTCGCGATGACAGATTATCTATCTCGGCGAACAAAGACCGAGGCTCAATTGGGTTGCGGTGTTTCCTTCGAACCTGCGACCGACGATTCATCTTTGTTGGTACCTTCGGTACAGGCTCCTTAAATTATCTCCCCCCGTTTAATAACAGCTTGGAAATCGAATCTTATACGAGAATGAATTAAACAATCTGTTTCACGTTTCGCAGATAAAATTAAGCTTGCGACGACTAAGAAAAATTGATGTCCAACTTCTCACAATTATTATTTTTATATTATTGGTTTAATTTTATTATAGTTTCACGGCGATGAAACACGAATGGGAATAAAATTGTCGTGGGATATCAGAGAGGGCGAAAATGTCTCTCAATCTTCGTAGTGAAAGTACGACAGTAAAAAGTTGGGACACGAGTGACAAGGATTCTTGAAATATTCATTGCTGAATGGTAATGCGAGTCCCGAAGCTTTAAGCTTGATTTCGAAAGGAAAACTGTGAGATCGCCCGGGCAAATTCTCTGGAAAATATATGTACGAACGTGGAACCGCATTGCATATCTGCATGCCGCACCTGCATGCAGCAGGTTTGTGCGGAACCGCCAAGAGTATGCGTATGCAAAATTCAGAAGAACCATCTCGTTACCCTCCACTTGCATCTGCCGGAACAATATGCAAGTTGCAACCGCGGTTTGTGGTAAGAAATCCTCGACGGACATCACTTTGCCCTAATTCCAAAGTTATGACTTTCATCATTCAAAATCCTTTTAAAGTGGATAGATAAATTGCCTTAATAGTTAAAAATTACTGACTGTACTTCATTCTATTTTCGACGTTATCAAACATTCAACAAAAATTTAAACAAAAAACATATGATTTTAAGAGTGAAATACGTCATTCTAAGAATTTGACGAGATTGTGAGTCTACTTCTTATTCTGAACGGATTCGATGTTGAATTATTTTCCGTGTCACGAATCCATCGATCCTCTTTAAGCTTGATCCCCAGCGCGTCCAGTGTCCTCCGTGTTCGCGCGGAGGAGGACAGAGAGGGTGGTAGGAAAGAAGATAAAGGCGGAGAAGGGTTCCTGCGCCGCTGGGCAGAACCGTAAATCCCGGCGTGGAAATACGGCGGCAGAAAGCCGTTAAGCGTGTACCCCTGGACCCGTGTATTTTCAACTTTTTACGCTCGGACTGTAAAGTCAGCGCCGCGTGGTCGTCGGAAAAATTGAAACCGAGGCTCCGGGAATAAAAACATTCTTATCCAGGCTGCTAATTCGGCTCGATGAAATTAAAAACCAGAGCACTTTAAAGAAAATTGTTTAAAAAATGATGTGAAATAAACTAACTACTTCTAATGTTTGTATTCAATCATTTACTTAATTGAATGTTTAATCGAGCAGAATAGTTTGGCGCGAGTCCATGTTAACACTATCTATCTTTAAAACTACCGACATCCTCTACAAAGAAAAATTCTATACATTTTTCGTCTAACTTCGATATTTAACGAGTTAAGTATGATTAATTGGCATTTTATGGGTACTGACAAAATCCGACCTTCTCACCCACGAAATATCAAACTTTTGACAAAAAAATTCGTTTTTCCTTAATTACGCCTAAACCGTTGGTCCTACAGAAAAATTGCATAGGACCTTTTTTGTAGAGGACGGCGAGATCTACAATTTCTATATAAAATTTTTTAGCTAGCATCGATATTTAACGAGTTATTGACGAAAAACGAAAAAACAGTTTTTTGCAAATTACTCGTAAACTATTTATACTAGCGAAAAATTTTTACATGGAAATTGTAGATCTCGTCGTCCTCTACAAGAAAGGTTATATGCAATTTTCCCGTAAGTCCAACGATTTGGGACTTATTGGCAAAAAACGAAAATTTGGAAGAAATTAAAGGGGTACCCCTTGACAAAATCTCGAAAAAATTGAAAAAATTTTTTTGTCTCGGAATTTCGGAAAATTCTTCAAATGAAAGTTGCATTTTCTGTTTTTTACTTCGGCGGCACTATATTCTAGTGGATGTAAAAAATTGCTGATTTTTTCGTGTGACACAAAGCCCCCTAAGGCTGCCACTTTTCAGCAATCTCTCCTCGGGAGTACCGATCAACCACGGCAACCGTTAAATTGCGACTTTTAAAAGACGGCTCTTAGCCACGCACGGGGCTGGGAAAAGGGAACGCTTCAAGTTATAATTGCGGCGCATGCTGCATACGTTAGCTGGTCTCGTGAGCTTGTAAAACCGCGACTAACCGCGGCAACTCGACCCTTCCACCGGCTCTGTCTCCGTCTCTTTATCACCCTCGAACTGTCCAGGGAACTATCAACCGCTCCCCTCGCTTCGCGTCGAAACTATCCCCGGAAACACCGCTATTATACCGGTACCGCGGATTTATTGCCGCTGTTTTTGTCCCCCATACGCGCCGGGTACACCGACTCATTTGAAAGCTTCGTCCAACCCGTCCAGAAAAAGAGTATATCGCATTTTTTTTGCTGATAGTCTACTTATTTGGTTTGCCATTTCTGGAGAAACATTCTTCCAAGCTAATACTTTATATAATTATTTTACACTGTAGAATATTGTCTTGGCTGGCTTGTTATTTACTTTATGAGTTAGAATAAAGGAAGTTTATTTCGGTATGGAAGAATAATTTTCAAACGAATATCTGAACTTCCTCATAAGTTTCTTTACAAAACTACCCAACATCCATCGCAACAGCAATTTCCGACAAAAATAGCGATAGCCTAACCGCAAAGAACACCCGTGAATCGGCAGTATCTGTACAGACAGATGCTCCATAAAGGATACATTTTAAAAATCATGTTCATAGAAACTGCAGCAAATTTTTATGAGAGTTTCACATAGGAAGCTGACTTTAGAACTCGGCTATAACAATTTCACGCGAGATACAAGCCATGATTCCTTGTAAAATACTAATATCTCTCTTACACCGCCGGAGAGCCATTCTCCTATCACGTACTCCTAAAAAATTCTATTCCCCCATGACGCTCGCCGTGCCAAATTAAACAATGCCTTTGTGCCGGCCGATAGAGCAAGGAAATAACGTGCGCTCGTGTGTGGGCACGGTAAAACCGGGCGCACGGTATCCGTTTGCTGCAGAAAACCAACGGATTCCTGTGCGGATAGAATGAAACTTGAACGGGCTGATAACAAAATTCTATCCTCGTAGATCTCGCGGAGTTTTCTTTTAAATCCTGTTTGCTCGCTTATGCTCGCGAATCAATGGTTTTATTTATGAAGCAAACGAAGCTAAAACGGGTTCTGTGTAATAAACGTTTAACATCTCAAATGATGATCAAGACGTAGTTTTGCGCGAAAATTTAATTAATAAAAAGACGTAAAAAGGATCGCTTTCCCGTATGACAAAAAAATTCCTTTGAACATTCCTTTGATTAAAAAATTAAATTGCAGTCTCTTTGGCATTATAGAAATCCAGATTGATGAGGACATAAAAACACGTTTAGGAAAAATTTAGGACAGCTGTAGAAATAAAAAATTCTAAAGATGGAAATAGTAAGAGTTTTGCAAGATAAAATCAGTGTAATCCTGATTAAAATTCTCAGGGTTTACAAACTTCTCTTTTTAAGATCGTCCTGTTTAAGGAATGCTAAACGAACAAAAACGTCTCGGCCATTTGAGATCATTGGCAACCTCTTCGAGTTTATTCGTTAATCGGAGATTAATCTCCTAGGACGTGTCGTAACGCCACTCTCGAAGGTGTATTAAATCCGACTCGGATTCATTCCAAAACGAGGAAAATCGATTACGTTCCACTCTCTCAAGGAAAAATCTTTATCGTTTAGCCTAACAGATTTTTTACTATATTATTTCTCCAGATTATCATTCTTCATAATTGATACTGATTGACGAAATCTTTTGCCTTTTCAATTGTGTTTGATTGAATCAAATATTTGAATGTTAAATAAAATTAGAAAAAGAATGTATTACATGCTTATAAATTTTTGTAGAAGAGCAAAAAAACAAATCTAAGAATCTTCACAGAAACTCACTACTGAATTATACCTGAGAAGAGAGGAACAAAGTTTTTCAATGAACATAAAGATCTTCAATAACGATGAAGTAGAAGTAGAGAAGGAAGTGCGTGAGTCAGTTTCTCCACGAGCGGAGTGCATAAACATTAATGAAGTTAAATTACTTAAAGTAGAGCGAGGAAATAGTTTCTGGGGAATCTGTTTTACTTATTACGGCTATAAGTTTCCTCGGAGCGGAAAGAAACAGAGCATGGAAATGTTGCCGCGTAGCTACGTGACCGAACTGAGGAGGAACCGGCCCATTAATATTCCTGTTTCGTAGCCCGCACCGTATCGGAAATGATATAATATTTTTCCACTCGTACGTATCCAAGAGCTGCATGTAGGTATCGAATGAACCTCTTCGCTATTCGGAAGACTCGGATTTTAACCTCTTCATAGTAAAAAGAATAAAGTAAAGGAGGACAGTCGTTTATTTATGACGCCCTCGATATTTACTTAGACTAATTAAACTGCATGTGTTAGTACGAGTCGAAAGAAGTCCGAGCTGAGGAAAAGATCAGAATAACGTTACTCGGCGGAAGCCAACAAACTTCATGGTCGGCTGGTCATTGGCAGCTTTCTCAAAGCTCAGCGTCACGCTCTTTCGTAACTTCCCAGGGAAATTCAATCACGAATCGTCCCGGGAACCGAGTCTTAATTTCTCAGACTCGCAACCCTCCCCTGGGATCGAATCGCGGCTGTAGCCTTCGGTAAACTCGGCTTAATCCGATCCAACTTCCGCTTCGTCTTTCGACGGAGCACAAAGGGAAGTGGAAACGGTCAAGTATAGGATCGGACCTAGCGAATAGGTACGTGCCCAGGGGAGAACGCGACGCCTCGGCCGCGCGATACTTAAGCCCGCTACCTTTTTCCCCGTGTAATTAAGCGACGAAATAATGGAGAACGCGACAAAGGCGGCCATTAGGCTGCCGTGTTCTGCCGGGTTTCGTTTCTACAGGACAAAGGGAGCTGAAGCTACCTCTTGGCGGACGTTTACTCGCCGGAGACGCGTAGGGATACCGTATGGAGACTTCGCGCCTTCACGAGAAAATGGAAGGGAAATTACAATTCCGAATTGAGGTTGCGCCAAGAGCGTGAATCCCTTTCAAAGGTCTCCCTATTTAGAACACGATTGCATTCCAAGGCATTCTCTGAGTTATAACTTTCAATTTTGCCGATCACATTTATTCTACTGACTCTCCTTAAGACTTCTTAAGTCCTCCAAGTCTCTTCGACTTCTTAGATTTTAAGAAACTTCTTAAGTTTATATACTAAGGATCATTGCTTGTACACGCGACTGGATTTCATTCTTTAAACGACCTTTGCATATATGAATGTAATAAATTACTATAATGGCAATTTTAAAACGCAACGTTATTCTAAAGGGTAGCTGAGAATTTTACAAGAGAATCTTATTAAGGTGTGAATTTAGTTTGAAAATGATTTTACCATGAACTGAAAAGTGGCTCATTTGAAATTCCAAATTCATCGCAATAAAAATGTCATCAATTCAACGCACGTTGGGCCACAGATATCACAAATCCTCTTTGTATTATTTCATACGGATAATAAAACATTATTTCGTACGAATTGTAGAACATACACAGCAGTAATAAATTTTTGGTGCTTGTATAAATTGACGTAAGACAAACCATGTAGGTATCCATGGAAATTCGTAAGAAAGATGAAGAGAAGACTCACCCTTGAGCGCAGCTTCGAGACCGCGTAACCTGCCGACGATGGCTGCGAGGCTAGTCTTGTGCTGCGTGGAAAAGGATTCTGCTTGCTCGCTCAGCGCGCGATTCATGGTCCTCATCACTTCCTGCTGCTTCAATGCAATCGCTTCTTGAAGATGGTCAGTATGCACCTGTTCCTGCAACTTTAACTGTCGCCGCACATCGTCTTCAAACTTCTTCTGCTCCTCCAACAACTATAAGAACAGAATAAGAAAACATTTGTCCACGTCCCATAAAACTCTCACTTGAAACTTTATTATTTTACTGGTTTTATATGACTGAGAACCAGTGAAAATTTATCAAAGACCCGGAGACGATTTTATGTTATTTTGTTTCCTATTCTGGAAAGAGAAAAGATCAAAGAAAGCATTCCTTATATTTCCAGTCGGAGCTTTCAAAGATCATAAAAAAAAACAAGTATAAAATAAGAATTTCTTTTCTAAGGAACGAAATATGGCATGCAAGAAGTGAACTAATAATAGACACTTTGAAAGCATGGAAAAGAAAGATCTATTAATTCTTGGAACTTCTATCATTCCCATAAATACGTTCAGATGTATTTACTGTATTCTCCTAACTTGTATGCAAACTATGTACCCGCACTTTTTCGCAGAGCATCTCCTTTGTTTCACGTTGGAGATTGGACCGAGTGTAGCCTTATTTTCTCGAGTAGAGCTTATAAGACACGAAACACAGAAGGGGAAGTGGGGAGCAGGATTTTCACCGAGATCAGAATTATTAAGCCCAGTCGTGGAATATGAAACACTTTTCTCAACGTTCTCCAGGGATAGAAATTATCCCCACTGTTCAAAAAATCTGTCAACCACCATTACTAAATTAAGCTTGACTACGTAAAATCTTTATCTCATGTACTACACCTTCATAAAAAGATTAAGATCGAGGAAACCCTAATAGACTAACGAATTTAATGAATTACTTTCATTCCAAGTAGCAAAAATAATAAAATGTCTCTGGTGTTGTAAAACAAAACAAATTTAAATAAAAATCCGTACGTCTCCTAAAGAGAATCGTTCGATCGTTCGACAAGTATGTAAATTTAATCAGGGACTAATAAAAGCTTTGACTAATTATGCTCGCTCGGCGAGCATATTAGCGAGCCAAGCGTCTACGCTAATCCTCGATCGTTTTCCTCCGCTTTCGCTTCCGCTTGACGCGTTTTGCACGCTTACACGGGACCCGGAGACAAGCCGATCGCCTCTGGACTCGCTCTTCTCTCTCGCTGTACGCGGGGATACCGTGTCAATAATTAACGGCCGGCTGATCTGACAAGCGACCCGGTCGAGTACCAGAGGAAGAGAGACAGAGAGAGAGAGAGAGAGAGATAAACTGACGGACACGTTCATGAAACGGCTATGCGTTTCGTCGTGGACAGCGAGGTTACAGAATCCCTTCGATTGGACGCCCTGATTGACCCAGGGGATCACTGGTGTCATGGATTTTCCATTAACCCTTAGTTAGACCGAGACACGCGGCTCTTCGATCAATTAGTAATTTAATCTTCGAGATGAAGTTCATTACGTGTAAACTGCTCTAGGAATTTAGCGAAAGATGGTTTACAGTAGAATTTTGAATTGGGACTCTGCTTTAGGGAATTAACGAACAGAACTTTGAAGCATTTACTTAGAGGTTTCATTATTTCAAAAATATGAAAGCTTCGATGTCAAAACTTTTCCAACATGCGTATCTGTCTCCGTGACAGGACAATTCTTCTCTGTCCATGAACGTTCATCTGAAAATCGGATCACCACAAGAGACGAAGAGACAAATAAAAGAGCGAGGGACGAGCCATTGAACGCGTTCCCAGCCCAAACGTACGAAAAACGCATGAGGCGAGAAAAAAAATATGATTCCTGATACCCAGGCAATGTTTCCCATGCCGCGCCGCGGAAATTAAATTAATCGGACGACTGACCGCGCGCGCAGACCATGGAGAAATTTAAAAAAAAAAATAGGAAGGAAAAGGTACATTCGAGAGAGCCGGACAAAGACTGTTTTCATCCGCGCTGCAGAACGAACGATGCTAATCCGGTGCATCGTCCTCTAATCCGTTTTGGAGAAAAATCGAGACCACAGCCATCTGCGATGATAACTGCCCGTCGAAATGAAATTGGGATCCGTGATTCGCTCGAGATTCCGGATTACACGAGCGTGGGAGCTCGATTTCATCCTTCAATTTTGAACGCTTATTGATCAACGCGTGATAGAAAATTTAAGGGAAAGTGGCCATCGATAGCAATATAAGATATAAAACGCATGAGGCGAGAAAAAAAATATGATTCCTGATACCCAGGCAATGTTTCCCATGCCGCGCCGCGGAAATTAAATTAATCGGACGACTGACCGCGCGCGCAGACCATGGAGAAATTTAAAAAAAAAAATAGGAAGGAAAAGGTACATTCGAGAGAGCCGGACAAAGACTGTTTTCATCCGCGCTGCAGAACGAACGATGCTAATCCGGTGCATCGTCCTCTAATCCGTTTTGGAGAAAAATCGAGACCACAGCCATCTGCGATGATAACTGCCCGTCGAAATGAAATTGGGATCCGTGATTCGCTCGAGATTCCGGATTACACGAGCGTGGGAGCTCGATTTCATCCTTCAATTTTGAACGCTTATTGATCAACGCGTGATAGAAAATTTAAGGGAAAGTGGCCATCGATAGCAATATAAGATATAAACATTTTATAAATCGGTGATTAGATTACTTAAGAAACACCATGAGTGAGAATCACTTGCTGATGTTAAAAAATAATTATCTACTGGTTCCACGGTTTGAACTTATTCTAAAGTGTACTGACGCTAAAATAAATGAACCGTTTGTGTCACTCCCAAAACTCCTTAGCCCTGAACAAACAAAACTTGGAGAGAACCGGTGTTCTTCGTCGTCTGAATCGTTCCTTTGGAGAGTTCCTTAGCGAAATCGACTGGAAGGGTCGGGTTTAATAACACGGACGGCCACGGTACGATCGATACGTCCATTTCCGATCGACGCTTGAAAAGATATCCGGCTGTAATAGTTTCAGTTTGACGGATATGGCCGGTGTCGATAGCCGCGAGTCGAGCACCGGATTCCGATCGACTCCGATGTTCGGAAGTCGATATTTTAATATTCATTGGTCGCCGGTCCTCAACTCTGTGAAACTCTAAATTGGCGGAAGGGGAGAAAAAATTCTCGTACGACACAGAAGAATATTTTGGCGTTCCGATATTCTATTCGACAAATTTTCTTGTCAACCCTCAGAACGGTTCGAAATTAAAAGTCGAAGTTAGAAAACCCTTTCGTAAGAAATATATTCTTATTCAATAATAGAACATTTAAATTAGTCTTTAGAAACAGTAACAAGATTTCTCATTAAGGAACAACATACATATAAAAATCTGAGTTTGTATAAATGTTAGAAATAGCAATTAATTAATCATGACTTTTATCTATTGTATCAACTTTTGCTAGATAAGATACCACAGGCAGTGAGAAAGTAATAGGAAATAATAATGATAAGAGAGCAGAGAAACAGTTTTAAGTAGTATAACTTTTATATGGTCAGACATTCAATATTGCGCGATATCCCACTGAAGAAAATTCGAATAAGATGTAACATCAGTACCTTTGAAACTTTATCTCCATATTTCAAGCAAAGCCTGTTTATCAAAAAAATTGCGATATCAAAAATGAAATTACCAAGAAACCGCAAACCGTAAAACATCAAGATTAATAGAACGGCTCGGTCATAAATTGTGGCACGTGCATAAATCGCGTTTTAATAATAAAAAAAAGAATCTTGGACATAATGCTGGGCCGTAAAAAAGCCGAGCATCCGTTGTACGACCATTCTTCATGGCCCCTGGACGTTTCGTTGGCCGCGTTTGAATCGATCGATCACCGCGAGGGAAAATCAACGTCCAGAACGCGTATCGAATAGCAATTTCGGCTCGGCATGGAAATCGGCCGGGGAAACGTTCGAGACTGTTAACTATTCGCGAATCACCGATTTCGGAGAAGTTTACGATGGGAAAATTCGAGACGTCGGTTCACGCCAGTAAGCAACTTCCCTTCGGCCAAGATTCACCAAATCTCGCGATCTAATTAGAGAAAATCTCGGCTTGCTTTTGAGGCGCTGTCTCGTTCGAGAGAACGAGAACTTCGGCAAGTTTTCGCCGTCTCCTACCCGGTTGATTAGAGAACTTCAAACTTCTAATTAGAAGTTTTAAAAGAAACATTCTTTTTTGAAATCCTTTAAGAAAGATCTTATTAGGGTTTCACGAAAGTTGCATCTGAATTTCTAGGAAATGACTAGATTAAGTGAAGCGAAATAAATGACAATGAGCTCGATCGGAATATTTACTCAAAAGAAAATGAAATATATAATCCTTAAATCTTCTTTCCCCTCGTTCTCGTAGCGTAAATATTTCTCACTGATAACGTCAAGCATGTCAATCTCGAAACCCATATTTCATGCAACGTCGATCCTAGTTCGAACTTCCGACTCTCGTCTTCGAGATAAATCAGTCCCGACGCGACGAAGGGGAAGAGTAGGAAGAATAGGAATTGAAATCGCGTTAACGCGAAATTTTTCTCAGCGACTGTGCTGTGGCCGGCCCTAAATTATTCCACGCTCCGGCCATAAAGTCCGGATGGCCTGTAATGGGAACAGAAGACGTGTGGGCCAATCGATACCTGGAGCAAAGGGGAAAAGATCGAAAATGTCGGCCGATTACGTCTGGCCGCGACCAACAGGGAATTCCTCTCGATTTACAAACACCTGTACCGGAAACACGCTAATGCTCTCGAGCAGCTGCCTTGGCTTGTCCCAGCTATGTTTTTACGAAAGTTCGATAAGAACCTCGTAAAACCGGATATACGAGCACTCCTCATCACGCGCCGACATCGTTAAAGATCCCCCGAAACACCTTGCAAAATACGCTTTTCCGCATTTTATGTGCGCTGAACGGAGTAAAAGGGTTGATACTTTGATACGCTGTTCGCTCATTTTTCGGATGTAGAATGTATTCGATGATTTTAAACTTTAAACTGAGTTAGATTTTGCCGTTGCAATAATTGAAACTGCAATTGTAGGAATTATAGTATTCTAAATACCCTTTCATATTCCTGTTAATATATCAGATCAATATTTTAACAGAATTGTTATTACGAATCCTATTCGGATCGAACTCTGTGGATTTTTAATTTATTGAAGGAAATACTGGGGATTGTGTTACATAAAAGACAGAGTCTACAGCTTACTGCGTCCATAAAGAACGATCCCGAACTGTTCAATACCAAACGCCACTTCACCGTCTTTCTTTATTAAAACGGAACGCTTCCACTCTTTTCCGAAGGACTTGTTCTACACTTTATTGGTCGCAAACTGAGAAAGCATTTCGTGTATAACGTGTAAAACGTGGACTCTTTTTAGACGAACAGAAGGAATACTTTATGTGAAGAATATTAAGTAAAGACCGTGTACATATGCATGCCCCGCAGTTATGACTAGGCAGTAGTACATATTTTTATAGCAATTTCTTTAAAAAATTCTCTCTTCCAATCAACTCCTCTCACTTCTCGCGCCCGAAATTATTCATGCACTGCATTCCGAAACTCACCTATGCTCTCATAAATTTCCAGGAAATTTCGATATACGTACGGAAAGTTGACAGAGGTTTTCAAGCTATTTCTTAAAAGAGTTATTCATTATTATAGCAAATCGACTGAAACTCTTGAACATTACTATAGCACACTCCGAATAGAGTTAACTTCCACGATCATCCGATTTCAAACAACTAGCTCTATCGTCCGTTTTACGAGTCTTTTCTAGTTTTACGACTCTTGCACCGGTTAGCAATGGAAGTCGTTTTTAGAATGTAAAATCTTAAAGCCGTGCGAATTATTTGATAGCAAAGCGTTACGTGATGCGACTGAATTTTTGTTTCATCACGTAATTATCATTTGCAATGTTAAACATTGCATAGTTAACAGCTTCTTGGGATAATGTATAATATTTCCTCAAACGGAATATAAATAACTAATATAATAAGTGATACTAAAATCGTGAAATTATGCATGTCAGTTGGTATGCTGAATGTGTATGCCAATCGCAACATTATCGTCCCAAATTCGAGCCACAAGCCAGCTACAGCCGCGACTCCCAATGGAATCGAGGTCAAAGGACGAACTCTCAGTAGACAACTATGACGACAGCAAGTCATAGTGATTCCTCTGAGCGAGGATATCTCGGTGTGACTAGACGCGTGTACGCCGGATATACCGCAAGGCTAGTCTAAAGAGATAATATTGCCTGCCGCTAGCGAAATATTGGCGGCGGGCCAAATGGAAATAGATAAAAAGCCTGAAGGGTAGCAGAGTCGTCCCTCCCGTCCCCTCTGCCGCCCCTCATCCCTTACCAAACGGACAGATATGCGCTCGTGTACATGCACACAGGAATATGGGATACGCCACACCCCATGTGCCGCATATAACGGCCAAGTGTGCGACGCGGCCTTTCCCAATGCCAAATTCTATCCGCGTAGCATGGAAACTGTGTGTACCGTCGCGGACACGATGTTTGCCTTTATGAGATAGCTATCGATTGGATTCCGTGAATTAATTCGAACTCCGTTTTAACGCGGCCCGATAACGAGTGTATTTGCGTCGAAAATTATTAACGTACGACGGCGTCTCTATTTTTAAAATCCGCAGCTTTTTAAATATCTTCCGAAAAGTTGGCCGCATAATTTCCGAACGCGCGATGCGTGAGAACATAAATCCCAAGTTCCGCGGCATTACGCGTGAATTATTACTGGTTGCGGCTGCGGTTTTATATCTTCTACCAGCTCCCGGAAAGTTTCCCCGTTATTTCATCCGGATACGCGTTGAACGAATTAACGCGACCGCGATACTCGGGCGTACAGAAAACAGAGTACGTATTTCATTTTCGGACACAAAAGATACTATTATCTGTGTTGCATACGGAATACAGACGATTCGCTTACCTTTTTATTGAACTCGTCCTGAAGCAACTGTTTCTCCTTGTCCAATTCCAAACAGACCAGCGTGTCCAGTTTTTCTTGCACTGCCGTATCGCCCGTCGTCTTCAACGCCGCCTTAATTTTGCTTTCGTTGATCGTCTGTAACATAATTACACACACACATTTGAATCACCGGTGCATTTGACGTTTTTGGACGTATCTTTCAAATATTACTTACTCTCAATTTTTCCAAATCCTTCTGTAAGCTGCTCACTTTGTTGTACATGTGTAGAACGAACAGGTCGAAAGCGTGCTCGTTGAGGGTTAATTTTTTCTCGTGAATATTGATGTCGGGGAATAGTATTTGAAGTTCTTCATTGAGGTTCTCTCGAGCTATTTTGACCTGTTTCCAGTAACGCTCGGCCATGTTTCCGCTTTCTATTTCCACCTCGTATTTCTTCTTCGCGTCGTCCACGTCGTCCAATATTTTTTTAATATTCCTACGGGCAGCTGTTTTCACGTGCGAAGGCGCATCAAATTGAGGATCATCTATTAAACTATACATTTTCTTGAGTGACTCGAGTGCGAGCTTGGCGTGATCTTCCGCCTCTTTAACGGAACTCTTCCTCTTTTCCGTCGCATCTTTTAGCCTGTAATTGAAAACAATTTATTTATAACTAACAAACGACTTGTTGAAAATTCTATGCAAAATAAGCGTACCTGTTCCAAATGGAACTCCCAATCGTAGCGTGAGAACTCTCCACGATTTTTACAACATCTTGATTATAATCTTGAATTGCACACGCTGCTTTCTGATAAGCGGCAATAGCTTTGGCTGCAGTTTCACCGCATGACGTTTCAAGTTCGACCAAATTTTTTGGCATTAACTCCTGAGGTATACTCTTCGTAATTGGCGCAGGTTTCTCAGCCACTAAAAAAAGATACGCACGTTCATTCAAAGTTATATAGGGAAGCCTTCCTCGTGATAAAATTATATATCGTGTTAAATAGAAGCGTACCAACTTCAATTTCTTGTCCTTTTTCTTTACTTAATCTTATTTCCGTATAAGGTTCATTAATAGGCGGTTCCTTCTTATCAACCAGTGGTACAAAAGCTGGCTTTGGTGCTACAGTACACACGGTTTTATCAAATGTTAGTATGCAGTAAACATTCTAAATAAAACTGGTTTTAAATGATACGGTATTTTATTTAAAGCGGATTAAAAGAGGAAATAAGAAGGAAATGGATATAGGTATTAGTGATGGGGCTCACGTGTATAATCTTCAAAATTCACGCAATCTAATCTTTTCTGACCTGGTTTGTCTTTCTGCGACTCCTCTCCGAAAATGGCACTTACTATCCTTAAATAAACAAAGTCAATTAGTACCATAATTGAAGTAAACATTAGACCAATGTATAACGCCATACTTACGATTGTTTTAATGTTTCAAAGAATGTACGTATGAATTCAAAATAAGATGATTCCTCCTGAAAGATGATCTGAATCGTCTTGTCCGTGCCGGGTACCCAGGCTTCAAGATTGGCACGAAATACAGGATCGTGCTTTGCATAAAGTAACACCCCTGATGCTCCGACAGCCACTGCAGTTAGTGTTAACAGTGTCCTGGGGCCTTTACTGCTCTTTTCACTTTAACAACAAAACTTATAATTTAATGCCCATGAAATTTTTATGAATAAATATCTTGCAATCATTATTTAAACCTTTTGCAGTAAAAATAAGATTTGAATGAAATAGATTTGATACAAGCATGCATGGAGCTTTGTTATGTAACACAATACAGCAATATTCTAAGGTTTAAACTTTGAATACCTTTTCGATGAATCAGTTGAATACCTATGTCCAGATATTCTGGACATAAGTTTGACATCCTTGAAATACCTAAAACATATTGCTGTGTTTATAAAAAAAAAAGAGTCTTTTACTGATTGATATATCATTCACAAGCTTGTATACAATAATCAAATGTACACAGTTTATTTTTAGTTCTACTCTTGGTTCCAATGTGTATTAGAGAATCGGTCAGAAATAATAATTACATAATAATTTGGCAATATATCGAGACAGGATATTTAATTGTAATAAGGCTCAGACAAGCAGAGCAAAATAATTCTGTCAAGCATGACTTAACCTCGAACTAAATTGAACTTAACATACTGAATATGAAAAATTACTTAGTAGAACTATGCATGACACAAGTCAAAGCACGTTTTAAAAATTCTTCTCTCTCTAAAGATAATTTTCATGAAGCCAATTTTGACAATTGTAAAAAGAAGTGTTAGAAAAACAGTAGGGCAAATCTGTTCACTCACCTCCACTCTGGCTCACATTTAACTCGTGTACGTGTTTCGTAACACCTGGTTGTTAAGTAGAGTCTGGAAGGTCCATGCTTTTTGACCTGTAACAGGATGGTTACCGTTGAAACTGTCTGGAATTATGTAAGCCTCTAAATTAAAGCCATCTTGTCACGCGAGGCGGGCAACCTTGGTGTTGTTCGCAGGAATATTCACTGACAACTTGCGAGAGCATCGTCATCGAGGTGCGGCCACGATTTCTCACACCGTTTACGACAAATGTCTCGCCAGGGAAACATCGAACGACGAGAGAAACGTTAAATACAATTAGAATAGTCGATGCGATGGTAATGTCTATGACGAGTGCTAGACATGATACGTTTCCTCGCGATTGTCTTTACTCGACTCGTTGAATCCGGGAAACGCGAAACCGTCGTGCTTGTGCGGGTACAACCGCATTTACTTCTTACTTACTTTACATACCCTGTTTAGACCGTTGCACGGAAATTTTAATCCAATTCGGAACATCTTTCGGGTGGCCGGTCAGGCAGCCAAAGGAAAAAGGGAACGACGGGACAAAACAGCTGGTTACCACCGACGGAACTAGGCGAAAAGAAGAATGTTGCGTATTGTTAATACCGCTGTCCGGGGTACGTAATCAGAATTTCCTCGCGTCGTTCACCAACACTCGCGTCACTACGCGGAACGATAGTTTGGTGGCTTCATTTTAAACCATTATTCGCTCGAATTCGATACGTCGTTCCACGATAATCGGTTCGAACTCGTGCGTTTTAGGTTATAGGTCGACGAACCACATCGGTCCTCTATCAGTGGGAACGCGGTGGAATTCGAACCGAACACGCGCTTATTTGAAATTACGCAAATACAGTGACATTCTTTTCGTATTCATATTTCAGATATCGTTTCCCGCACGAAACTTGCTCATTTAGCTACTTCCCTGATTTCTAAACAGTCACTTGTTACACAATGCGTGCAGCAAAGATTTTTTGGAGCGTTCTCTTCAACCATTAATAATTGGAGCAATGTTAGCAATATCAAGAGAAGTGATATATTCGGGTTTGTATAGAGCAACATATTTTGTAATATATACGGTATAAAAGTAATTAAATAAAAATAATTTTAACTTACAGTCAGGCACAGATTAACAATGTTGTCCCTCTGACATTAACGCCTAATACCACTCCTGTAAGAACAGTTATAAAATACTCGAGACACAAAGGCAAAAGGAAAACTGTAAAGCCTGTGGTTGAAAGATTCTACAGATTGAACTGGTATGATTTCCGTCTGAAGTAAATTGCACTGTTAATTATTTAACACGATGTAAAATATATTCTATTCAATTCTAGGGGTATATGGATCAGGACCCGCGCTGGACGTCATAAACGTCTATGGAAAAAGTCTGGAAAATTGAAACATAAATATAAAATGCACGTCTTCTGTAATGCCACGCAGTCGGCAATGTTAGACAAAATGGTGACCAAGTACTGGAAAAGACCGCATTATTATGTAGACGATCCTTATAACCCCTATCATGAACGCGAAGAGTTTCCTATTACAAGGAAGAAACCACGACTTTTCCCTTAGAAATACTTGTAAATCTTGCTAGAAGAGTCTGTTTTAAGAGAAAATAAAATAATTCACTTAATCCTAGATTATTACAGAGTTTATTTAATCTATATATCGTATCATGACACAATTTACTTTTATCATTAAATATCACTGTCGCACTATTAAATGATACGAGAAAGCGATAAATAGGTATGATACGAGGAAATACCGGATTTTATACGTATGCAGCATGGCTAGATGCTATCGCATATTCATACACTTTAGTTTGTTCGACAACTGTAGACGGCGCTATGAACTTCAACTCTGTACGTGCACACTTAGCCACCTTCATTCAGTAGTTATTCGTCCTTCGCGACGAATACCTTCATTTTTAATTGCCGGTGGTTATATTGCTGCTTTGTAATCGCGCCGGTTTACGTTTTTCTTGGCGATAAAAGATGCCTTACCGTTACAAAATGCGCTCGCTCAGCAGAGCTTGCTTAGTCTTCAGAAACTCGTGCGCTGAGAAGAACAACACGCATTTCACCGTTGGCATACCCGGTAGAAAATTCTCAACCAGTGGCGCGGTCAACATGAGGTGAGATTTTTTAATCCTCTACTCAGCAATTTGATATTACATTTTAAAAAGCATCGTACAATCGATCGAATTTCGCGAGATTTTGTTTAATTCATTCCCGATTCCTGCTTAACAATTCTTTCATATATGTGAACTGGCTATCAAAAAAGGAATGGTTCGCAAAATGTTAATAGACATGATCATTTTTTCATTCACGATACAAGTACGGTACGGCTTGTTATGTGATCGAATAATTTAAGCGTGCCAAGTTCGAGAAACATAAACGTAATTAATTTGATATATCGACGGACGTCTACCTATTGATTATCCATCAATGAAATGTCGTTCACCCAGTTGCACAGTGTTTCGAAAGTTACGTTTATATGAATGTGAAAAAATTTTATTCGAACAAGTAAGTACATTTATCCAGACATACGAGTACTTATGTCATCGATACTGATTAGGTCTGAACCTAGGCATTTATAGGACTCACTGAACGTAGTCGCAAAAACTACTGGTATCAAAGCACGTTTTTTATAGAATCGACATTAATGATATAGTTTGACAGTCTATATTATAATTCTAAATTTAAATAAGTTTCTATTGTTTATTATATAGATTGTTATAATTAACTGTTATAATTTTGAAACATGCGAGTTGCTTGCTGATTCTACTGTTACCAGTAGAACAAGTCGTGTCTGACACGAACAAGATTTTTCTACTTTTATGTAACGTTAGAAAGTTACTCGAGCAACTGATCGTTTCGATTATATAAAAACTGCACAATCTGAACAATTTTCCATGAAGCATTTAATGCACAGCAGACGGCAATGGTATCTGATAAGGAAATCGTAATGTTCGGGTGTAATCATTTTATAATAGCATGATACTCATTATGATCAATTAAATCTGAATAATCTTTGTCCTGATTAATAGCTGCGTCACAGTAGCCACTAGAAGTTTTCAAATTCTATTGTATCAAATTGTAAACTAAAGATTAACACGGAAGTTGATAAACTTGGGACAAACAGTTTCAATTGCATTCGTAACAATCGTAACGGATGTTAGTTGCATGTACGCTACTGGTACTACATATTTCTTTATTATTTTCTAACAAAATAAAAATAATTGGCCTGATTTGACAAGAGCTTATCTTAATTTTTTATGCGCTCTTTAAGCTCTTATCAATTTTGACCCTCTTATTCACAAAAACAGTACATATTCTGATAAACAAAAATATTCGTATGTATTAAGTTACTCATGATAATTATACCATACTTGACGTAAGCATATTTTATTTAAGTGTTAATTATACGTAAACATGTTATAAAAATTGTATCGTCGATTTTATTTACTATGCAACCCTTCCCTGAACCCTTGACCATTAAATCCATTGAACTCTTCATTGAATTATATCTGTCTTCAATATTATTTGACCGAATGCACAAAGTGTGCACCTGGTGCAAAAATAGCTAGCCTTGAGAGATATCTCCGTATTGTTTAGTGAGAGGTAAGTGCGAACTGAGAGGTGAATTTGTTTTTCTTTCACGAAAACCTGTTCGACTTGACAAACAGCATCATACCAAAACAGGCGACACGATTGTGAAAGTAAAGATTATTCATTATTTTAGTAGATTTATTATTGAAACAAATATGTTTACGCTGTTGATAGATTCGTTCAATTTATTGGCAAAAATGGGGGTCCACAACACTTAGGAGTCCAACTGGTCCAGGGTGGTGACATAATCGCGGTGTCTGCCGTGGACTCGCGGATCCCAAACTCGTTGAAGAAATTCCTCGAGGGCGGCGAAGACTTATTGAAGAAAGCTAAGAGGTACGTCTGTTTAAGCTCGAGGATATCGCGAAGGCCAGGCTATGATAAACAAGTTGATTATCATGTGTTATCTGTGGCGGCTGATTATCATTTATGAATAATAAAACACTTGCGGAGGAAGTTTCGTGAGAGTGAATGACATTTAATCAACCGGAAAATCGAAGCCCGCACATATCTCAGATCTTATCGCGATAAGAGAGAAGAATACATTTTTATTTTGCAATACAACTTTAGTAGAAAGAGCAAAATTTTGTAAAGGTTTCTGTGGAGATTTTATAGATCATTCGTTTGTTTCCAGCGAAGAGGAGTTAGACCTGTTAACTATGGTAGAAAGGTTCGTTGGAAGAGTTTAGTGTGAACCTGTACTGTCATCCTCTTTTTAAATATCCATTTTATGTGTTTTTTCTGTGCACCCAAATATGCACGTCTCAATAATTTCGTATACGTGACATGTTACAAATAACATATTTAATAATCGATCAATTTTATCTGGGTTTTTTTCACGACGCATTCGATCATATATGAGATAGAATGTTTGAACAATTCGTTCACGCCAATTGGTGGAACAGGGAGGCTCGATTCTCAGCTACCGCTTATATGTTACCTATCTGTAAATGATGTTTGAGTAGAATAGATACACAGACGTTGGAGTGGTAGGTGATAAGATAGATCTTGTTGTAAATAATGTTACGTTTTTACCGCCTTTGGAATTGACACACCATGTTTATATCATAATTAATATTTTCTTCGAAACGTACAGTACAATCTATTGAAAACAAAATACTTGTGATAAATCACGTTGAGATAAATAAACACTCGGTCCATTGTAGAACACTGATTTAATTAGCAATACATTACACATTTCACGGATACACCACTTGCATGGTGTTCATCTGACGATTCTGTGTTTGCAAACGTGTGCGATTGTTGAACGCAAATTTCAAAACGAAACCGGTATTTGTTTGCATGCCAGTTGGCGAGCTTGCAAGTTACGGGTCAGCTCAAAGCTGTTCGATTCATGGAACCAGAACACCTCTGAATGAAACCGCACGATTTTTTTTTCAGTGATTCTCCTTCGATCATTATCTCATCGTTTCTTTTTTTCATTTTTCTCTGAATTTATTTCTCAATTGTCTTCGCGTTGCAGAATGCACGTGAAACTTATTGCAATCGTACGCTTAAATGATTACATTGATGCTTTACGTCGAAGTTACGCAATTCCACAATGACGGTTCGTCACGATATCGCAATTCCGCAGAGTTACGTATGTATATATATGTATTAACTGCGGTAAAATTGATTTCGTTTTTGCGGCACATATGGCAGTTCACTTATGGGAAAACTCTTATCGGTTATCGGGGCTACGAGTTCAAGCCGCCAGCTGGCATTTGTATTTTTCCGTTCGCTTATAAAAGTACATCCTTGTAATGAGGTACTTGTGTGACTGTACAATTTTCATATTCGTGTTGTGCGAGTGACCGATGAAACCTTAAACTAACCCATTATTATCATTATTATCGTCACCTGTTGAGTCTTGTTTTAATTACTCGGCTAACAGGTGGAAGAGTGTCGATAGCAAAATGACGTGTAGATTTTGTTCGAACCAGAGCTGTTTGAAAAACAAGTGACAAATGAAGCTCGATAACCATTCGTTGACATAACTATTATTTGAGTCATCGAGTATTCCATCGGAAGAAAAATTTAATTTACAAGACTCGATTCTATCCGCTGGAAGAATTTCCTGACGCTTCTTTCCAAAATGAACGATTGCAGAATAGTGGCAGAGGGTAGAAGCGTGATACCGGAAGCGGACGTGAAGTTTTTAGCGCCGGTTACGCGGATGGACAAACTGTTGTGCGTCGGTTTGAACTACAGCGGCCACTGCAGGGAGCAAGGAATCTCGCCACCGGAATCGCCCGTCATCTTCAACAAGTTCGCCAGTACCATCAATGGTCCGCGCGACAACATTATGCTTCCGCCGCTCGAGGACGTAAGTTCAAGAACGATCGCTGGCATCTTCGGCGCCGCGGAGCTCTCTACATATACATATGTTCTTTCGCGTAGCCGTGACCGTCTCTATATTTAATCGGAACAATTACGTAACGAGTTAAACGGACTTTCGTTCTAATTATAGAACTATAGAGATAAACAGGAATTAATTGATCCGTTGATGAGATTGAGATTCGATTCTTCCGTTTGCGATATGATTTCACCGATGACGGATGTTGCGATGAAAATGTAGCTGCTCTGTCATCAATTTGATACAAGAATCTATTCTAATAATATTCAGTTTTTTAAATTATAACAAATCGATGATGGACTGCTGTCCAGTGTCGCGGCATTGCATAATCAATAAACCGTCAGAGTGTTTTCAACGAGTCGATTACGTAAAAGTGTAATTTACCAGTTCTTATCTAATCGTCGTGTGGCTAATTAGCTAGAAATTTGATGACGTTATTTTATTTAAGACAATGGTCTTTCTAATGTAGCTCGATCTCGCTTCATTAGACGATTTGTTTTTTCTTTTTTTTGATGTATCATCGATAGAAAGTTGACTGGGAAGCCGAGCTCGCGATAGTAATCGGCAAAAAGTGCAAGGCGTTGAACAATGACGAGGGGGAGGACTGTATTTTCGGTTACACAGTGGCGCAGGACATCACCGCGCGGGATTGGCAGAAGTCGAAGAGAAACGGTGGCCAATTTCTCTTGGCCAAAGCGATGGACACGTTCTGTCCGCTGGGGCCGGCGGTAGTGACCAAGGAGGCCGTATGTGATATCAATAATCTGCCTGTGAAAACGTGGGTAAACGGCAACCTTAAACAAGACGGCAATACTAAGGAGCTGATCTATAAACCCCAAGAAATCGTTGCCTACATTTCGCAGTAAGTGTCCCTTATCACTTTCATTGTTAAGCGTAACAATAGTGTTGAAACAATGTTTGAGCGTTAAAAATTTATTTTTCATTAGATGTTAGATCTTAAGAATTTTCATTAAGTTTCCTATAGGAAATAGCTAGTCACTGATTATATAACCGCGCCTTTCAGATTTATGACCCTGTTACCAGGAGATGTAATTCTAACAGGCACACCGGCCGGCGTGGGATATACTCGCAAACCACCTGAATATTTACAGGTAGATCGATGATCTATTGAGATGTCCTTTCGGATCTTTAACATCTTTCATGCAATTTTATTTTATCTAGCGTGGGGATGTGCTGGAAACGGAAATAGAGGGCCTGGGCCGTCTCAGAAATAAAGTTCTCTGATCTGGCGAGAGGATCAGACCCATAGAAGACGTACGAGAGGAATTCGCCTACATGAACAACGAACGTACGTTAAGAGAATGGAACCAGCGTCGAATGGCCACGGTTCCGATACAATGTGCTTTGTATTCGACGTTGGATCCACGATAATGCGAATAGAGAGACAGGATTCGTTACAGGCGACCGCAACGTCGTCAGCTGAAAACTTTAATAGCAAATTGAAAGAATAAAAGTTTTGATACCACTGGTATTGAACTGAAGCCTAAGCATATTATAATTATAATACCTTCGTACTTCTGAACAACGTTATACTTATCACATGCATTACCAACTCACTGACACGGATTTTATGTGCTTATACAATTTTAAGCGAGACTGTTTTTGAAATATTTGAATTTATCTGTTTGCGTGCTTTTTTATCGCGGTTGTTTTTTTTTACCAATCATTGTAAACTTGTATTAAAATATTTTTCGATGAACGAACCTGACTGTTTCATTTTCTATTTACCTTCTTCTTATGATGAAGAAAATAATATTTTAAGAAGTCTATGACCGGTATTCAGAGTTGTTACTTATATTATATTGAATTTATTATTAAATTTTCCAAGAAATTATTTTAGTAGTAAAATATGCAGTTTCGGTTTGATTTTACCATACGTCTGCTTCTTCCTATCTGTCGATAAGACAGGTATATTATATACCCTACTCTTTCATAGGTGTCGTTGATAGTTCCAGTATAAATTCAAACTACCCCCGTAGCAACCCTCAAATCGTAACTACGTTTTCGAACGTTACGAAAGATTTTTAAGAATGTATTTAATTTAATTTTCGTTATATTACATATCAATTAAGAAATACTTCACCCAATACCTAATCATTTCAACTCTATTTCGGAAAACGATTCATTCACAAATGTAAAGTGCACAGATCTTTTACAACAAGACGATTGGAACCATTCAATTGTCAGCGACCACTGAGACCCAAAAAATGGGAAACGAATGAAGAACCCGGGGAGGTTCGTCCATTAAAGGGCCCGAAGTTATAAGTTAGAAGTCGAAAGGGGAGGACGCGTCTCGTGCACGGGGACTTCATCAAAACGCAGTCAACGAAGCGCGGAGCACGACGGCCCCCGGTTGTCGTCGACAATGGGTCGCTCAATGCTACCTAATTCGCAACAATGGCCCCCGCGGCCATATATTAATGGTCCGTGCCCGTATATACGCGCGTATATATTCGCTGGCTGGCTGGCTGCCATTATATTGTCCTCGAGGAGCTTATTGTGCCTCGGTGAGAGAGAGCGTGCGGCACGCACACTCCTCCGGGTTCCGCTCTTTGTCAGCTCGGAAGCAGAACGGGCCGGACGCGCGTTGGTATCCGGGGGCCGGGGAGGGGGGGGGGGCAGATGCGACTCAATTTCGTGGATGACAAATCGGGCCCCGTAACGTTGTCAGACGACGATTAAAGGGCGCGGCCCCCGGCGATTTAATGGCGCCCGGGATTTCGATTAGCCCCCACGAATAGTAGACCGGTTTGCGAACGAGACTAACAGCGGGTCGCATCTACAAACGACACGTTCATTTTCCAATAAAATAAAATCTCCAACGCCATCCAACTTACAACGCCGTTTAATAAAGCAACTGGAATTTCGAATTACCATTTATACATTCGCTAGTTCCGTAGTGAAGGAATTATTCAAATGCAAATTAGCTCTATTGACAGCATTGATAAAATCTTGTATCGGCATAACGAATGCGTTCAGTGGCGCGAAAATTGTTAGGTCAAGCAGGTGGGTTTAATAAAGAGCTACGAGGCGGCTCGTTGACGGAAGCTAATTCCATCGACGTGTAATTCGATTTCGAGCGGAGGAGAGCCGAGCGTTTAATAGCGTACGGACACCGCGGGTGATCGTCCCGTCGCGTCGCGTCGTGTCGGCGTGTGCGCGCGCTCGTCGTCCCGGGGAAAATTAATGAATTTCGAATTGAACCAACGCGAGTAGTTAATTTTCGTGGAAGCCAGCCGCGGAAGATGGCTACCTACTTCGAGAACACGCTCGTTTAATGCAACCGGGTACTAATGGCGTTTCGATTGGCCTCCATCCCAATGGCGTAGACACATTAATTCTCCTCTACAACTAACAGCTGAATCCCCTTTAATTTTCATCATTTTTCCTTTTTCATATTAACATTACACAGCCCCGTTGAAAATTATTTAATAATTGCGAGGAGCAATTTACTCTTCCAAGCACTGTGTACCTAAGTAATTCGCAAAAGTCTTAAGATAGTGTAATCATATGTTGAAATAAAAATTCGAAACTGGCTGTACTGTTGTAAATCATTCATCTGCCCTCATCAAGGGCATCTAGATCCGAACTGATCTCCAAAGCAATTCATCCAAGTTACAAAGCATCCCTCATTACTTTCTACCAGTTAAGTCCTCGCTGATCTTACCCAGATTTTGCCTGGACCAAGTCGTAACCAGCAGATAATCTCATTACAGAGAAAGGACGTCGGGCTGACCAGTTAATAGAGTCCCGAGGAAAAGGAACGTGACACGGTTTCACGGGGGCGTCGTAAACATCGAGCGTGAAAACTGTTCGGACGGAAAAGTGAGACAGGGGCGCGGTGGCTCGAGGGCCGAGAACAATAGTGGAAAATAAGTAAGCGTAGGGACCTCCTGGTGGCGATCGGTGCTCGACCACGGGTCCCGTACGACAATGCTCAGAGTCAATGGGGCCCTGTTATCCGGGGACATTATGGAGCATCGTTTGTCAAGTATCGCCGCGGGAAACCGGCTCGTCCGTATGTTACCGATGTAAGTTCTGTGAAAATGCCCGGTTTTTCCACTCTAGATCCTTTTAAACCGGGTCACAAAGGAAAAGGAAGCGTTACGGTAAGCTTTAGAAGTGTAAAAATTCATTTTTACTTCTGATAGTTTCACAAGACTTGAAGTTCACTTGCTGTTTCTATGAATTGCTATTGGCAAGATATTTGAAACGGCAGGCGAATAATTTATTTAGATAATAAACGTATCTTTATTCGTTACGATTACGACCGGCGCTAAGAATGGGGAAGAGAATTTACAATTCGTGAATACCTCCGAATCCCGTGAACCGCGCGAAGGAATTTTAACAACCGTCGGCCCCTGTACAATTTCATTATTGTCGAAACATTCTCGCCGTTTTATTAAAGGGATATTACACGAGTTCCGCCGTGAATGGAACCCCGAGTCCGGCGTTTATCCACTTTCGTATTCATTCGATGCGGCGGCCATCAAAACCGTTTTACTGCTCGAAACGCGCACGCTAAACGATCGTTTAGCTACGCGACTCCTCGCAATTACATTATTTTCCCGTTATTAAAGTATCCCAGTACATGGCCGATTTTAACGACCGTTTAATGTCTATGATCAACGTTCGTTGTTATTCTATTTCGCTGATATTTTTCGATACGTAATTCCTGCTAATTTCCAGCTCGTTCATTCTCGTTATGATTGCATACGTTCCAAGTACTTTTATTATAATATAATAAAAGTGAATGAAGGGATTTTCATATTATAGCTTGTTCACCGGATTTAGCACCGCAATAAACGCAATGAAGTTTGCACTTAATAAGGTGTTTACAATTTTACTGATTTAAAAAGTTTTTATTCGAAGCATAGAGGGAAACGAATTTCTTGCATCCGATAAAATCGTCAGTGTCCAAAACAAGACCGGGGGACGTACGTAATAGAACTCGCCTAATTTCTCGGCAGCTATCCCGGGAAAGAATCTCGGAAGATCCCGTTGTGTGCAGTGGAAGGCACGAAAAGCTAACGGTGCCCGCGAAAAGTCTCTCACTGGACAGATTTACAACCCAGCTACCGATCGCGTGGACCGAACCGCTGGGGTCTAACCGAGATCCACTGCAGATTATTCCCCGAACACTCTTGACTAACGACGATCTCGATCGAAAACGGTCACGAAAACGCATAATTCGTTTCTGTTTTTCCGAGAGCATGTTTGGAAGAGAGAAAAAGAAAAAGGACACCTGCACGTGGAAACCGTTATGCCCATCGGACAGAGATTCCGGCTAATAAAGACATAATTCTAGCAGATAGAATCTACAGCAGGTTCGCGCGCGCGCGCGCGAGACTCCGATTCGAGAACGAAGATCGAATGTCGGGTGGTGGTTGCCGGTTTCACGATCGTTTCCTTTTTTTTTTCCCCCCCTTTCCCGGAAAGAGGAACACTGCTTTCCAGCTTTCGAACGGATTTATAGCCTCGTTAAAGCGTCCATCGCGACCCTGTACTCGCTCGGCTAACACGAAATTGATTATTAAACCGCGAACCGCGTAGGTGAGCCATCCTCACGGCTCAAGGATTCGTTCTCCACGTCGCGAATCGTGTAATCCTATATCTACGTGAACACGGAGACGTATTTTCGCCGATTGTTGGTGAACTACATTCTACGCGACACGGTTATAAATACATATTAATAAATACCGATATCTCCTTTCCATATAAGACTGCAACTCTTAATGCAAAATTGTATTCATAGAAGCATCACAATTTTTATCAAAACTGTATTAATTATCCTTACGAAGAACATAGATATAACTACTTAATATTGCTAATATACTTTTTATTAAAATCAAAAAGAAAGAAAAGGACGGACGCGTAGGGGAAATTTCATCAACTCGTTTGCCGCGGCCATTCCGCGCAAATCGCACCGCGAGAGCCCATCGGGGAGAAAACAAGCGAATCCGCGATCCAATTCGTCGGCAAAATTGCCGCACATTCCGCGCGCTAACAACAACTTGATGAAACGATTAAAAGCGTAACGAGAGCGTCGCTTCGGCACGTCCTCACCCTCCGACCATTCGCTCGGCTGATGGCTGTTGTTACACGAGCGACCACCGAGTCGCGCCGCGGATTTCGCAGCCGAGAATTTTCCCGATTCGCATGTATGAACGGTTGGGTACCGTTCCCGCGGGAACGCTCAGTCAACCAGACCCCAACGACGCGTCCTCCGGGAAACGCCACTGATAAATCTGTCCGGCCGATGTTAACTCCGATTTCCGAGGGCGACCGACGCGATTACATCTTTTTTTCTTTTATATTTATTTCTCAGCAGGCAGTGCATCGAATTTCTAAATGACGGATTTATTAAATAAGTCATTTATAGAAACGAAGGAATTTTTATTAGTTTACATATCGCAACCGGGACTGATTTCGTCAAACCAGCTGTAACGACGTCTATCAGCGAGGAATACAAAATCTCTAACTATGTTTCAGTGAAGCATCGCGTTAACGAGTCGACTCGGAGCGAAAAGCTTTTCGAGCAGCGGCAGCATTAAGTTATCGACACGCTAATGCCAGGCATTAAACGCTTGCCAGGCAAGAACAGGATTTAATCGTTTCCAACGTTTGGACATAAACTGCGTTGTGTGTAATTCCATCATCGTCGCAGGCAGCAGCATCGTTGAGATCACTCGTCGTCCCACCAGAAAACGCTTTCCCTCTGAATCGTTTCGACTGTATTAACGCGGGCGTACCGTGCGGGGGTGGCCTAGCCGCGATAAATAAACCCTAAGTCCATTCAAGTAAGTGGTTATGTTTTTAACACGTGCTCGCGCGTAAGAGTTTTCACCCCCTCGCCGTCACAGCATCTCTTCTCGCCATGGTCGTGGTATAAACCACGGGAGAACGAGCATAGCCATCTCCATAAGCCACAAGTCTTACCTCAATGGCGTAGCCTCCGAAGAGATCATCCAGATTTTGAGCAAATCTTGCGAAACCAATTAATATAAGGATGTTGAAGTATTTTTCAGGATACGAAGGGGAGGATTATATTTTTTGTAATAAATTTCGTTTGTATTGACGTAAAGAAAAATTGCACTCAGGATGTACAGAGATATCTGAAGACGAAAGCAATTGCAATTATTAAACGTGTATACATTCTATTAAAGTCATGATTGGTCTAAGTCAATCATTATTAAACAGAAGGTAGTTAAGGAGATAACGAAGCGAGGATCTCAGTGCAGAAAAATAATATTAATGAAACATCTCACTCATCTCCAACGTCTACCATTACGTACACGGATGCATACTTGTATTTCTTCTTATTCTTGCTACTTTGATACTATTGCCTCTACCACAAAGAGGCACCTTAGAGCACCCTACGCTACTGGTGTCCAAGCAAAACCGCAGAAGTGCTACACGCGCGAACAGCAAGCGGAAGGAGAGAGGCAGCGAGCGATAGGACAGGAGAGAGACGGTTGCACGGCCAAGCGAGAAGAAAATGTAGAGAGAAAGAGAGAGAGAAATCTCTCTCGTTGAGATGGGAGATGCGCCGACATAACCGATAAATAACAACGGCAACGAGCCTGTCAGACCCTTGTTAAACCATCGTGCACACGCTCATGCGGCCAGCACGCACGCATTCACGCATTAGAATACGTTTTAACACATCCCTCTCGCTCTTCCACCTCGTCCTACGAGGGCGAGACTAAGTGGGAAAGAGAGGGCGAACGCCCTGCAGGGGTTGGGCGCCATTGACGAATATCGTTCGAACATCCGTCGACCGCGAGCAAATGCTAATTAATTCCGCTTCCACGGCGCAATTAGCGTCCGTGATTCCCGAGGATAATTCCACTCGTTCGAATCTCTTGTAATTCTGTTCCCTTATGACCGAGATTAAGAATTAATTCTTAAATATTCAAGCCCGAAGATGACGCTAATCAATGCATGCGATTTAATAATACGCTTCCTTCCGACAACCATCGCAAATGAAGAAAACACGTCAGTCGACTGACTAAAAACAGGAAACTAAAAGTAAAGCAGAGAGCATTTCGAATACACGTAACGGAGCGATCACCCGAAGGACATTTTTATGGTTTCCATGCAGACCGAGAGCCATTGGACCCAGGTTTCGCGCCCGAGGAGAACCTCACTGGAACGGGGGAGGGTACGCGTTTCTATGACGTGCCAAGAGTTGCACTTACGCGGATGCATCTGCCTCCGTTCGCACGAGCCATCATTTTATCCGCTCGACTTAACACAACGCTCGCTTACGCTCCGGGTTACGAGCTTCCTCTTCCTTTGCTCTGCCACCCTTTCCTCCCTCGTCTATCTTAAGGGCACGTTTTACGAACTGTACTTTATGAATTTGTCGATGGTATCGTTAACGCGCCTCCAGCGACGAAGGAAATAGAGGCGAAGGATTTTTTTTTTTTGTTCCTGGCACTCGGTGGCAAATTGTCTTTGTTCCAAGACGCGTACAAATAGCAGACGCATTATTTAACTGCGAGTTCTTAGCTAATAATAAATTTCAATTTTATCCTCTTGTAATTTTATTCTTTAATTTAATCTTTTCTCTTCTTGTTAAATTAGCAAAAAACATTTTATCTGGACTCCATCCTGTCCTTCCACCGTCGCCTCCTAGAATCCACAGAATTCCTCTGCGAAATTGCCAAAATATTCGGTCGAGTCCCGTCGAACGGGAGATGGGCGGACGAGATTCGGGGCGATACGGGGGTAACCGCGAGAAAAAGAAACGGCGGAGCATGTCGGAGGAAATTTAATTGCCCGGCGAACCGGCGGGGACACGGTGTTCCATCGACGTGGATTTCGTTTCGGGGCGTGTTTCCACCGAAATCAAAGGCGCCCCGATCGGCTCGTGTGGTAACATTAAGTGTTTCGACAACGGGCGTGTTCGAGATAACGGCTACACCGTCGTTTTTCTCGGCGCACCGCAGCGCGGCGAACAGGAAACAGCCGGCCAGATGCGAGAAGAGGCCGAAAAGTCGATCGCGAGCAGAGCGTGCCGCATCTTTTTTTCCCGAACGAAATAAGTCGACAGATAAGGGTGAGAGCAACGTGTCGCGCGACTAATTTATGCCTCTGCGAGGCTCCTCCGAATTAAAGGAAAGCGCGTGCCCTACACCTTTTCTCTACCCCTCCTTACGGACGTGTTGAAGGATTTTTTTGGAATTGATTCCTTGAACGATTATCGAGCAGGATATTCTCTGTCTCTTTATACAATTGTAAATTATTTAAAATTCATCAATGGAGTCTGATTCTTAAAAAAATGTGAATGACAGAATGTTTCGCACCGTTCTATTTCCGTTTAATAGCATTCTTCGCAACGGAGTTCTGTCGTCTGTTATTTTTCCATTATTTCGCCATTATTACTCGCCATTACCTTAGCCGGAGTCCTCTTTGTCAGGTTCCTTCTACTTAACCGGATGATATTTTCTTTATTGGCTTTAATGTTATCTGCAAGAGCTCACCACCTGGCGCGGACACAAACGGTGTATCGCTTTCACCGGTTTCGCGTAGGGTACCGACGCGACGGTCCCTCCTTGGAATAATATTTTCCCAACACCGAAACCGTGTTTACCGTGTCAATGCGGTGTCAGCGGATTATTCGACCGGCTTCCGGTGCGAAAAAATTCATCTCAGACCATATTAAAATACATTTGATGCGAATATCAGTACTACAGAAGAAATGATATTTGAAAGACTCTTATACGACTACGATCTCTAATTCCTATTAAAATGCTGTAGTGAATTTCTATTTAGAATTGAGATATATCAAATAAGAAAGCTTTCGTAGATTCCTTAGATTCTTCCTTTCCAGAAAACTATGTTTCCAAATATACCAGCTCCTAAATCTTCTTGTACGCATCTCTAAATCACTGTTCATCCGAACTGTTCTCCTAACGAACGATTCGATCAAACTTCTTCTTAATTAAACCTGGCGAACTTCTCGTCGTTTCCCAAATTCTCGTCACCATTCATCACCAGTTGAATTTTCTGTTTTAAACCAAAAACTGAACCCACGACGCCGAGATCGATAAACAAAAAAAGAAGAACATTCGAGAGGGAAGCGAGGAGAACGGAGAGGGTGTATGGTGGAAATAAGGGTGGAAGTTTCCACGAACGAAGAAACATGGCACGGCCAGGAGGGGGAAGATCAATTCCAGGCAATATGTAGAACGATTTCTCTCCGTTTCTGGATACGAGTCGTAACGAGAATTCACGACGCCCCCACGGTGTATTCTTTATTCCCGGGGAAGACGATTTATCCTCTGTCGCGCAACCCCCGCGACGCGTGAGGGGATGGTTCGCCAGGCCATCTTCTCGCACGGAAGACGGTTTTATTGGGCTTTTTATGGGCCGAATAAACGGTCCCGTTACGCGGATTTGCATGGAACTTGTTCTGTGATTCACCGACGATCCCTTACACCCTTTTCTCTTTATTTCGCTGCCGCTTGATTGATGACAGAGGCGAAACGAAAAAATGTTTTACATATTATCTATCATCGAGCATCTGAATTAATGATTAATATCGTAATGTACATTATACATATTTATCAATCGATGTTGTGATTTCGTAACAATTCCATTTCAAAGAAATGAAGGAAATTAAATGGAAAATGTTTTTCTCATCAATTAATATACTATGAAATTACCAATTATCCATCCGACCATAACTTAATTAAACCGTCATAGATTTAATCATCCACTTAAACCACTCATTACGTACAATCTACGTTAATCAATTTAAAAGTCACTCGGTATCATACCTCGTTTCTTTATTACATTCGTATAAATATGAATGTAAGTACATGCATAAAGTATGAATATACATATTAAAAGGTTGAAAAAGAGGCAAGCTATCGCTGGTGTGGCTGATGTAATTACGACGTACCGTTGCGAAACTGCGTACATTAGATTATCTAGCCGTTCCGGTTCACGTGCAACGGTCGGCGATTCCTAATTAATTTATTGACGGCCGACTCAAATTACCTACTTAATGCCGCGGTGGGATATCCTTTCACACTATTCTTCCTCCACGTGCAAGTTCAATGTCGAAAGAACTTCAGTAACATTATAGATCAGTAGATTCCCTGAAACCACATAATTCACCCACGCAACCAATGTCCCGTGACCAGAGGTACAATTAAAATTGAGACACGATTCTCGGAAAGGGGATCGATTTTTGGTAACAAGCTGCTATAGTGATCGCGATACAGAGCGCACAAAGGCGAAAGTAAAAGGGCGTCACGTGTCATTTCATTTCAATTCACCACCCTTCGGGCTAACACAATAATCCCCATTAAACAAACAGTCGTAAGGACCGGTCGACTGGATGCGCACGAAATTAATGCAAATTGCGTGGAAAACGATGAGCCGGAGAGATTAATCAATTTTCAGGCAAGGTGAAAGTTGCGATTTCATGCATCTCGGTGTGTGAAAATTTTTATGCCATGCTTCTGCGATAATAAGTGGAACGAATTCAATTTCTAGCGTCAGTTGCAGTACATGAATATAAATAAATTATGCACAGACACAAAATAATGTTTTTCGAGTAACATTGATTTATTCAAAGAAAAGAATATGAATATGTTTGAATACACACGGTGTTCAGAATCAACAAAAGTGTATCTGTAGCCCGAGCTGATTGACGCCTAATCTTCAATTACTGAAGCAAATAAAAAGAATTGAATTCCGAAAACCCCTTCGGCACGTCGTCACTATCGTTTCCACGCGTAAAATTAGTTTCATAACCCGGCGAGCTTTATCATCCCCGGTTATCGCGATCGATAACGGATGGGGCAGAGACGCGTGCAAATACGTCGCGCACGGTTTGCAAAGTGCGCATCGCGTCACGAGCTGTATTCCCGATCGTCGTGGGGGATCGGATAGCTCGAGCCCACCCCGCAATCGGCCCCAGAACGCGACCAAGCCCTCCCATAATGCAATTTGAGTTAACTGCCGGGGGATGATCGCCCGACAGCCACCCTATAAACTGTAAGCACACAATGCGTAATGTACCGAGCGCACGGGGACTCGCTTTCCTTCCATAACCGTTGTTATTCTTGTCGCCCCCTGAACGATGCGTAGATAGAGACAGACAGCACGTGAATTGCGTAAAAAGCCTCTCGGTGTTTGA
>NW_017151492.1:150642-182491 GCF_001652005.2 Ceratina calcarata | reverse complement strand
CGTCGCGCACGGTTTGCAAAGTGCGCATCGCGTCACGAGCTGTATTCCCGATCGTCGTGGGGGATCGGATAGCTCGAGCCCACCCCGCAATCGGCCCCAGAACGCGACCAAGCCCTCCCATAATGCAATTTGAGTTAACTGCCGGGGGATGATCGCCCGACAGCCACCCTATAAACTGTAAGCACACAATGCGTAATGTACCGAGCGCACGGGGACTCGCTTTCCTTCCATAACCGTTGTTATTCTTGTCGCCCCCTGAACGATGCGTAGATAGAGATAGACAGCACGTGAATTGCGTAAAAAGCCTCTCGGTGTTTGATAAATTCAATACTAAATCAGCAAAGCGTCTTTACGTATAAACTATAATTATTAATAAGAGAAATCGTATTTTGAAATCGACGTCCGAGAGTAAAGTCTCGAGCAACGTTTTCGACGAAATCGACAGGAATGCGATCGAGTATAACACAGCCATGCACACGGAATTATCGTGGTACGTGAAGTATCGGCACGACCCACATTATGATCCGTAGGAATTAACAACGCCATCGGTTTCTCTTATTTTAATTAATGTTTACGGCTCGGCCGTAAACCCCGGGCTGCGGACACGGGCATCGATTTTAAATGGGAACCCGGGCATTGTCGGACTTTTATGCGCACGCATAAATCGCTCGTAGAAACGGCCGGGGTACGCCGCGCGGCTGCCTATCGCGCCGCGACTCCTTTTATAATTCGAGCTCTTTACGCTGCTTATCGTTTTCAAATTGAGCCCCGACCGGGGCCGAGGATAATGGCGCAGAAATTGAATTCCTTGAACCAAATAATGAAACAACGCGCGCGCGCGCGCGCGCCTTCTCCGTCGCAGTACTGATAAAACTTGTGTAGGTAGGTAATTGTGCCGCTCTAAAAATAGAAATTGCCGAGCTAACGCGAGCGTATTCTCCGTTTAATGAACGTTCCGTTAAGTGACCGACGGAACGAATTCATGTTTGTTAATATCAAACCAATTTTCCTCTAACATGATTTCAAGGATGTATCGTTGCACATTATTTTTGGTATTAGAAACATAACGTCTTTCGACAAGAGTGATTCATTCTATTGTGCAACGTTCAATTGATATGATAAAATTCATTCGTGAAGAACACAGACGTGAACAAACTCCGAAACTGCTCTACCCACCCATTTTCCAATTCTCTCTGTCTTGAAACTATTCTCCAATGACTGCTCGGCAATCAGTAGACCTTCCGACTCCGCTTCTTCGATTTGGAACCATCATATTCCGCGGCCTGTGCAAACAAACAATCTTCTCCCTCGCAGGGTGAAAAGATGACTCGTACTTCTACTTACAAAGAAAAGACGGACACACGTGCGCGAGCAAGTACGGCAAGTTTCCGGCCAATTTGCGCCGATAAAACCCGAGAAACGCCGCCGAGGGGCTCGGAGTTGCGAGCCCGCAGTATGGCTAACAGCCCGAGAATCCCTTCCCGTCGCGTTGCGGCAAACCGGCAATTTTCACCTTCACCGAGCGAACCGTTCCTCTAAGACCCCGTACGTACGAGCCTTTTCAATTATTTAAACAAACTATGGTGTTTTAAAACACTGCGCCTTATAAAAATGTATGCAAAGTGTTTTGCAAGGAGATCAATGGCTGTAAATCTATTCAAAATATTTTAAAAGCAGTGTCAGCCATTTACTATGACAGTAAAAATAAAAGCAATATAAAATGCAGAATGCCTTGCTGTATTAATGGAAATATAAATATGAAACAGTGCTTTATTGAAATAATTGAAAACGTAAGACACGTTTTTGTTTGCGTAAAACCGGCTTGCGTGTAGCAGGCCTTGAAGCATTCAGCCCCCTCGAAACGATTCTCAGGTTCGTACGTGATTGCTGTGCGGCGACTACTGTTTGTTTAGCCGCGGTCATTCCGTCCAACGGAACTGCCTCAACCAAGATTTTTCGCAATTTCCGCCTCCGTTTCCTACGGGATACTTGTTTCGTCTTTCCCTGGTACAGGATTCTTCTTCTTGTTCTTCGCGTTGCGGATCGAAAGCGCCAGGATTACGGCAAAACGGGTAGGCTGAAATTACAGGTGCAATTCACAGCGCGAGGTTTACTGCTTGCATCGTTCGCCAAAATTGTGACGGTTTCCGGTATGCTCGGATAGCTGTGGGATGAGAAGCGTGGATCAGGTCGGCTCCCGTGAATTGTTCACCTTTTACGATCCCTTGATGGGTGCTGCCTTCGCGGAGATTCTGAAACAGACTAAAACCTCTGAAATATTAGAAGCAATGACTAAAAATATTTAACTTTCCCACGTATTACAATTGTATAATAATATTTTAATATATTCTACGCTTATTAACTATGGAATTAATGAAAAATTGATATTACGTTATTAAATTTATAGCAATTAGTATTGAAAATATATTACACAAATATGATTATATTACAAAATATCATCCCCTGTCCTTACTGGAAACTGGGGGTGAAACTTGTTAATAGATCCTCTTTTTTACGATCTTCTTTTCTCAAGCGAGACCCAGAAGAGCGGCAAATACAAAGCAACCCATAACGAAAAACTTAAAAGTATAAAGTTGTTTCAATGTAACCAAACGAAAGGAAAAAGGCGCCTCGTGTCACCTCATAATTTAACTTTCTTCGCGCACGGCTCATTAGTGTCGAAACTCGTTCAACGTCGAAGAAAGCTCCATGAGCTCGATAAGCGGAAAACTCCCGGCCGAGGCTTTTACTGCCGCGATCCATTTTCTCTTTTTTTTTTTTTTACAAGAACTTTCGTTTCCGAGGTCGCAATAAAAACCGGTCGCCATACACGCCGCGTTCTCATCCCCGTTTCATCCCCCTACGTATGGTACGCCCATCGCCCATGTTCCAGCCGGCGGCCCCTCCGATTACGTTACATTCGTCCTCGGCTTTTACGATTTTCCAGCTGGTTTGCATTTCACGCTTTCCACCTCGCGACGACTTCACCCTCGCCCCTCTCCCCCGCCGCACCCTTCGACCCACCGTCGAATTCTTCCCAGACGCCGAGCATCGTTCCACAAAGGATTTCATTTTCTCAAATAATCCCGAAAACGCGATAGAAAACTCGTAAAACGGCCAGGCAATCTCGCATTTACGAGCGCGGGCTCGTTTCCGCTGTCAACCCGCCGCCGTTTTTACTTGAAACACGGAAACCCACTGTTCCTGAGTCGAAATTATTCTCTCGACGGTTAGGATAAGGACTCAGACTGGTTATTGCAGTATCGCCTTCGATTGTTCCGAATCTCACAAGTAATGATAGCAGCAGAAATTCGATAAGAAAAAGCGTTTTCGGTCGAGATAAAAAAAATAACAAATAGAACGGATCTATTTCTAAATCCATCAGATGATTCTGATTAACTGTAAGCCGTAGAAGAATTCTGAAGTAAATCTTGACAAATCGTAGGGACCGAACGGGATGCCGAAATCCGCAACGTAACGATATCGTGTTCGCCTGTTGCCGCTTTTTCACTGTTCTTTTCTTAGTCAGCCACCCACTGCGAGGCAGCCTCTATGAAACAAGAAGAAAAGCCTAACTGCCGACGGATTTATTCGTTTTCAAAGAAAAGGGAAAACGTAACCCGAGCACCGTGTCGGGAACGCGTCGCCGCTAAACGGGGCCACGTGTTGTCGCTAATTTCGGCAATTAACTAAACGTCTGTCCCCTGTTACGTTTAATTGTTATTAATCGCGTCTCTTGACGACGCTGACTTTTCCAAGAAACGAACTAATGTTCTTCTAGAATTTTTTTTTAAGAAAAATCTGTACAATTTACGTACGCATAAATTAAACGTGCTGGTTTCGTCTCAATCATTCGTCTCAGTTTCGTTAAAATTAAAAAGCAAGGTTTTGTACAAGATCATCTCTTTACATTTTTTACATTATAGATCGAAGTAACCGATTAATACATAATATCTAAATGAATCTTCACACTGTACTCCGTTCCTCCCTATTGATTTTTACACACGACGATAGCCCGCGGCACCTGGCATCTGGCTGGCCCTCCGTTTCATCTGAGTATGTCGTCTTTCGATACCCTTATGCCCGGATATCATGCTACTACGTAACATGCCCGGTCGGGATACCGCGCGTTTCGCGTGCAAGTGATGCACTTTCGGTTCCGGCGGTTTCTTCTTCGTCAGAGGCGTCTCCCAAAACATCTGATCGATTCCGAACAGCTCACCGTCCTTGACCAAAACGTGACTCCGTGGATTATAAATTTACAAAATCCAGTGAATTATGTGAAAGTGAGTTTTAAATGCTACAGCAATATTGATTTAAGGAGTTCGATTGAACATGAATCACTCTAGTTCGATATAATAATATCAAGATGTACCATCAACGTCTGGGGCAATTGTTCATAGAGCGTTTCCGGGAGAAACAGGGAGAGTATCCCAGCCACGATGCAGGAGACCCCAAGGATGATCATAGGCAGGTTATACATGATCGTGCTGGAGAACGCGATGAAGGGGCTGAAGAGCGAGGTAACGTATCCTATGACGTGTATGAACGCCACGCCCTCGCCGCGTATCACCGTCGGCAGCAGTTCAGCCGCGAACTGCATCGCGATGTTCGACGAGACGTTTATGAAGAAACGGCTGCATATCGCGAGCGAGGTGTAGACGGCGCCCATCGGGAAGCAGGCCGCACCCAAGCTCAACAGTCCGGAGAGCGTCACAGCGGTGAACAGCAGCCATCTGCGCCCGACGACGTCCAGGGTGTAGGTAATCAGTATCTCAGAGGGTAGCTCGGTCGCGGACGCCAGCGTGAACGTGATGAACACGTCCATTCCGAGGGTGTCCAGGCACCTTATGTGACCGTCGTACGACATCTGTATCACACCCCAGACCGCTATCAGCAGTAGAGTAGTCTTTCTGTGGAGCATGTAAATCCGTTCTGTAAATAGCAAATCATTAATCGCCGCGCTGAGAATCACGGTGTAAGTCGTGATACGAGGTTCCGTCAGTCGAACATAGAATAATATATGAATAAAAATAAAGAATAAAGTTTTTAATAAAAAAAAATACTCGGAAGAACGCGTAATTAAGTGTCGCTTCAATATTCTTGGATTTTTTTAAACGTTACATTTGCTATGTTCGATGTAAATCACCTTAAACGTTTGGTCCTGAAAAGATCTTTAATACTGTGAGTCTCGGCAGACAATTCTTCCGCAGTTTTCTGGCAATCGTCCTCGAATTCCTCGTATATATCCGGCGGTATCACGGTGCGATTTATTTTCTCGATGCTCCAGATAATTCTCATCGCTCTGTTGATCTTCCCCTTTCCGATTAACCACCTATCCCATTAGATTGCTTTTAAACTGTTCATTTCCCATGAAGTGTTCTATGCGCGTGTACCTGACGCTCTCGGGTAGAAGGAACGGTGCGAATATGGCAGAGCTCAACGGGACGGATGTGACCAGCGCGAAGAGTCTCCAATCGGCGATCGAGTAAGCTATCCAAGGTAAGCTCATCGCGCTCATCGTGTAAAACACACCGTAGGACATGTTCGCGGCGAACGTCCGCCACTCCGGCCCTACGTACTCCAGTACGAGTATGTAAGCGATGGTGAACGTGTTGTCGTAGGCGAGACCGACGACGAACCTGCACGCGCAGAAGTGCCAGAATTCGCTGACGTACATGGTGCTGACGCCGCCGATAAAACCCAACATGTTCGTTCCTACCAGGACCGGAACTCTTCCGTATTTATCGGCCATCCAACCGAACACTAAACCTCCCAAGATAGCACCGCCGAAGAAGATGCTCTGCGCGAGCGTCACTTTGTACGTCGCGTCGCAGACCTGCCAGCAAAACCCTTCAATTAGCAACAGTTCTTTGCCTAATTCTCATATTTTTCTTTTTATACATTCAAATGTATATTCTAATTTTTGCCAGAGGATCAGTATTGATGAAATATGTATAACAATATTAGAAGTCATTTTTCTACCCATTTCTGTTCGGCAGCGACGGACTCGTATGGCACGTCCTGAGCGGTATATTTAAACTCCCATTCGTCGCATTTTTTCATCGGCCAATCCGGGTCAGGCTCGGACTTTTTAATCGCCTCTTCGACCGGCACGTCGTAGATCCAACATCGAGAATACGGTAAATAATGATCACCCTCGCGAGGTACTAATTTCGAGCTGGGTATCATGTAGTCTCTCAATTGTTCCGCGCTGAAGTTCTTAATTTCCGGTACCTTGCACCAATGCTCCTTTGGTACCACGGTGAGGAACAGTTGCGAGAAATAGACGAACGTGAGGAACAGGCAGAAGAAGAATAGCATACCAAAAAGGTATTTCTGGTACGCGCCGAATTCACCTATCGAAGTTACGAGTGTCAGATCAGACAGTTGGATCGGAACGATGATTAGAAATTATGATGAGAATATGAACCATGAGAGATGGTGAAATTACAAGGATCGTGCACTACGTATTTGGATTGACAATTATGAAAAGGCGTCTGTTCACTACACTTGCCTAGATAGACTAATACATCATCGAGAGTCACTGCTTCGCTCGCTGGTTCAGTCGGCCAGAAGAACCACGATTTTCTAAATTGTGGAGGTCGCGAACTCATGTTATTCCCGTCTCTGTGTATCGAGAAACTCAATCCACGCGAATTTAGTCGATCTCGATTGATAGAATCGTTTCACATTTATCTAATTTCAATACAATGATCAGAAGAATCTCTCCATTTTGTCAATAGCAGGTTGAAAAATGTTTTTTAGTAATAGTAATTCTTCTTTATTAACCCTGACGCAAATTAATTAAAAATCAGCTACCGGGAGACGCCTTCATCCCTAACTAACTCACCCACGCTCGTAAAGAGATCGTTTCTGATCTTGGTGTCACCCTAACCGTTTAACCTTAGGGGGTTGATGAAAGCGTCGCTTCGTAGAAGGGAGCGAATCAGAGCTGCCGTTTAGCTAATGCGTGTAATGCGACCCGTGGCACGATCCGACACGATTCTGCGCCTGTTTCACGCTCCTCGTTTACGCCGCTGATCCCTCTCGCCTCGTTTCAGACGCCGGGGGTGGCGCGCACCATCTTAAAAATTTACACCAACCAAAGTAACTATCTCGTTTTATAAAATACATATAGCCAGATGCATTTAGAACTTATTTTCAATGACATTCAGCGAGATCCTTATACTAGACCATCCCTTACCGAGGCCGATTTCCAATTTGCAGGGACGCATAATCCGACGATTTACATAACTCCATGGTAACGGTATCACTCTCCCTCTCGAGGAGTCGAGACTCCGCCTTTTCGAACAGCCATCGGGGGTGGATTCCTCCAGAGAATACAAATGGTCGCAATTTAAACCACCCCTCCTACAAGATTGCTCTTTCCTCTCTGAGAATCGACGAACCGTAATTCGCAACTAATTTTCCAGTAATATTTTATTCTTAAAGTAATTCATAGAGTTACCACAAGTTTCCAATAGTGTCATATTCATTAAAGTATCTAAATGAAATAATGTATAGAAATAATTTAATATCGTTCAGTATTTTATCGTTATTAAATCGATTTTCACAATTCCTGTAGAAGTAATACGATTTCTTGTTACGAATGGCCACCATTTCCCGTTTGTTTTGTCCAGAATTAGCTATCCTACCGGTGACGTAATTCGCGTTAAGTTTCCTCCGTTTTTCGAATCGATCTGGCGACGAATCAGGGTGCAGTTAGCTAATGCAGACCCGTGTTGGCACAGCCCCCGTGGGGGTGGTTCTCCCTGCTCCATTGGCGTGGCCAGAGGTGAATTCGTGGCAACGATCAAACGTAATACAAGATCACGCTTTTCCTTCAATGTATAAACTTTCTATTATTGTAAGATCCACGTTAGGAAATTAAGTTATATTATTCGACTTGTAAGTTTCGTTAAATTACATAATGACGTACTAAGAATCGAAATAAAGTAGCGAATAAAAGAGAAACAATGGAAGTATTAATTTGCAGGTAGCAAAACTGCTAACCAGAAGTCTTATCAGAAACCTTTTTCATCCCTCGGTTCTCAATTCGGGAGAACTTTTTCCTGAAAGCTTCGCGGGCGTTAACGGCTCTAATTTCCAGCCGGGGGTGGCTTTTGCAGCAATTAATTTCCCGGGAATCCAATTAATTCCTCGCCGGTCAATGAACTAACGTTGTTTGCCGGAGAAAACGTCTCCGGGATCGTCATGCTAAAACCACGAGCCGGAGGGGTGGCCGACAACGAGGACGAGGGAAAGGTGGCGGAGGCGCCTCTGGAAGATCGTCTGGGACGCGAGGGGTAGCCGAGGAAGGGCGGTGCAGGGTGTAGATAAAATTACATTATCGCCTAAAGCGTCCTCGACGAAGGGGAAGGGGAGCGGGGAGGGACAGGGGCTCGGGGGTGAAAATCACGTCCCGTAATTCCCAGGCATTAAGGTAAACGTCCAAGTCGCAGGGCGCAGGTTCGGTAGCCATGGCGACTGACACCCTCTCTCGGCTCCCTTTCAATCGATAACTTATGAAACCGTCCCCGCCACCCTCCCACCGGTTCCTCCTCCCGGATGCTGGAACCCGTTTCCCGGGATGGTTACCCCTCGTGCAACGATCAAACGCTTTTTCCATGCTTCCTAGCAATTTAATTCTTTGTACAACGAATTTCCTTCGGACTAGCGAAACGACGTCACCAGTTTTTACTTTAAGTAGTGTTAAGTTCAGCTTAATACGAGATTAATGTTGAGTAGGGCTTAACACGAGATGACGATTTTCTTTATGGTGAATAGAGCATCGACTAGTGAGCAACATTTATGTGAATTTAGATTTAATATAAATATAAAAGTCTTTTTCTAAATGCACTTTTATTCCATTATTGATAGCAAGGATTTAAATGCTGTAGTGGTGACAATAACTATAATGTTTACTTTGTAATAATTTTTCATAGAATGCTTATAATAATAAGTATCGAGTGATGAGGGATGAAGCATTAAAGATGATCGTTTCAGCTCGGACGTTAATGACTGTTTTTCTCGCGGCAAGGGTGGTTAACCCCCTCGGCGATCTCTAGCTCTGATTGGCCCGACGTTTAGGGGATGATTCCAGGCGCGATACGGTCACCGGTTGGCCGGATTTAATTAATCGATCGCACGCATTACCGGCCGACAAATGGTGGCCCGGGTGGTTAGATCGTTCGCAGTTAATGTCGCCCCAACATTCGTCACGAAGAATAAACAAATTCCGTCGTAATATATTAAGTTGCGAGCTGAATGTTATATAAATTAAAACATGATTCTTTGCATTGATATTGCTTAATTCTCATTATTCTTAATTTATATTTTTCCTTGCGTGATTTATAAGATAACAAGTAGTACGACAAAAAAATGAAAAGTAAAGCCTGCAAATCTTTAAGACTGACAAATTGATATAAAAACTGTAATGGGATTGAACAGGTCCGGAATACAATGCCAAGAAGTTAAATTCTGAAATCGTTTGACGGCAGTTGCCCGTATGGTGGAGTTGCATATAAAAGCACAACGTTGCACCCTCGGGGAGGCTGTGGGAACGCGGACTTGAAGACTTCATTATTTTTGAGGGGAGAAGTGCCCTCTCTCGTTAGGGGATTCCTCTAGCCGAAGGCGACGCGAGGCCTGTCTTGTTAAAATTCTCCATATAACCCGGACCACGCAGCCTCCATCCATCCTCTCCCCTCGCACCCTCACAGTTTTCGCGTTTTACTACGTAAAGTTGACGCCTCACTTTCGCGATTTCTTTTCACAAACGTGATCACCGATTTCCAATCGTAATGCAATTTACATAATCGTAGTCCATATGCCTAAATATACTTTAACTACTTGTAAGTTCATGATTAGTCTCAGAGTTACGAGTTATCTTCAACACAGAAATGATTACCGAGAATTCTATCTAGGAATTATGTTAATGCTCGTTTAACTTGGAGATTACCACAAATTTCGGAACGGAGTTTGCAATTATCCAGCCGAATAATAAAGAAACAGAGTAAACAACGGAGAGAAACGGTAACCCGGGCGACTTAATTCGACGTAATGTCAGGTTAAATCCCGGTGACCTTTCGCGAGAGCTGGCTCGTGATTTAAGGCGATGATTGGCGTCGGCTAATTGGCGGCCTTGTCTTCCACCGGCGAAACTCTGATAAATACACCGGTAATCCCATCTGGTGGAATGCTCACGGGGCCCGAGCGCTGTGAACGAGGTGAAAAGATACACGGGGGCCGGTTAACGAGATGAGGATAGGCGATGGGTCCAAGGACGAGACGAGGATCGTTTTCATTAAACCCGCTCGCCTAAACTGCCATCAATTTTCAGCTCGATGAAAGTCGACTCCCCTTGCCCGTCCATCGGCCGTCTTTTCGACACGCATTTTCGCACCATTTGTATGGATATTCGCGTGGCTAGTCTAATTAAATCACGCCGGAATCTCCGGCATTCATTGAGATTTCATGTATGTAAATCAACCTGATCACGCTAGCCTCGTGTTAAGTGTTTAAACACACACGAGATAAATCGATAATAATCTCAGTGAATATAAAAACGGATTGAGAATTTTTATCGATAAGCTGTGCAATGATTTCGTGTGTTCGCGATAATATAAAACATTGGGATGAAGCATTAAAGATGATCGTTTCAGCTCGGACGTTAATGACTGTTTTTCTCGCGGCAAGGGTGGTTAACCCCCTCGGCGATCTCTAGCTCTGATTGGCCCGACGTTTAGGGGATGATTCCAGGCGCGATACGGTCACCGGTTGGCCGGATTTAATTAATCGATCGCACGCATTACCGGCCGACAAATGGTGGCCCGGGTGGTTAGATCGTTCGCAGTTAATGTCGCCCCAACATTCGTCACGAAGAATAAACAAATTCCGTCGTAATATATTAAGTTTCGAGCTGAATGTTATATAAATTAAAACATGATTCTTTGCATTGATATTGCTTAATTCTCATTATTCTTAATTTATATTTTTCCTTGCGTGATTTATAAGATAACAAGTAGTACGACAAAAAAATGAAAAGTAAAGTCTGCAAATCTTTAAAACTGACAAATTGATATAAAAACTGTAATGGGATTGAACAGGTCCGGAATACAATGCCAAGAAGTTAAATTCTGAAATCGTTTGACGGCAGTTGCCCGTATGGTGGAGTTGCATATAAAAGCACAACGTTGCACCCTCGGGGAGGCTGTGGGAACGCGGACTTGAAGACTTCATTATTTTTGAGGGGAGAAGTGCCCTCTCTCGTTAGGGGATTCCTCTAGCCGAAGGCGACGCGAGGCCTGTCTTGTTAAAATTCTCCATATAACCCGGACCACGCAGCCTCCATCCATCCTCTCCCCTCGCACCCTCACAGTTTTCGCGTTTTACTACGTAAAGTTGACGCCTCACTTTCGCGATTTCTTTTCACAAACGTGATCACCGATTTCCAATCGTAATGCAATTTACATAATCGTAGTCCATATGCCTAAATATACTTTAACTACTTGTAAGTTCATGATTAGTCTCAGAGTTACGAGTTATCTTCAACACAGAAATGATTACCGAGAATTCTATCTAGGAATTATGTTAATGCTCGTTTAACTTGGAGATTACCACAAATTTCGGAACGGAGTTTGCAATTATCCAGCCGAATAATAAAGAAACAGAGTAAACAACGGAGAGAAACGGTAACCCGGGCGACTTAATTCGACGTAATGTCAGGTTAAATCCCGGTGACCTTTCGCGAGAGCTGGCTCGTGATTTAAGGCGATGATTGGCGTCGGCTAATTGGCGGCCTTGTCTTCCACCGGCGAAACTCTGATAAATACACCGGTAATCCCATCTGGTGGAATGCTCACGGGGCCCGAGCGCTGTGAACGAGGTGAAAAGATACACGGGGGCCGGTTAACGAGATGAGGATAGGCGATGGGTCCAAGGACGAGACGAGGATCGTTTTCATTAAACCCGCTCGCCTAAACTGCCATCAATTTTCAGCTCGATGAAAGTCGACTCCCCTTGCCCGTCCATCGGCCGTCTTTTCGACACGCATTTTCGCACCATTTGTATGGATATTCGCGTGGCTAGTCTAATTAAATCACGCCGGAATCTCCGGCATTCATTGAGATTTCATGTATGTAAATCAACCTGATCACGCTAGCCTCGTGTTAAGTGTTTAAACACACACGAGATAAATCGATAATAATCTCAGTGAATATAAAAACGGATTGAGAATTTTTATCGATAAGCTGTGCAATGATTTCGTGTGTTCGCGATAATATAAAACATTTTTTTTCCACTGCGCTTGATTCACGTTACGAGAGGAAAAATTGATCAATTTGAACGATCCGGCCAATAAATAAGACTGAATAAAAAATTAAGCCGGCAAAAAAAAAAAAAAACCAATGATAAAATAGAACGAGTCGGCGTGAAATCGTTCGACCAATTTATCACGCAGTGTTTTTTATCCACGGTGTATCGAGACCAGCGTTGAAAAACGAGGCGACGAAAATGGAAAAACGACAAAAATGTGACAGGGGCCGGTGCGAGGCGGAACGTAAAACGCGCGGGAGGTCCGGGAATGAATTTTAATTCGGCACGCGCGAAATAACAAACAAAAGGGAGGAATAGAGGTTCCCGGGCGAGAACTTAAACCAAACAGCCGCACGCGATTGGAAACACGATCGAATCGATTCGGAGCGGCGAAATGGAAATCGTTCGGGCTCGATCATTATAAACTCCGGCCACCGGGACTATTTTTTTCGACGGTGGCTTTGTTTTTTCTCCGTCTCGTCCGTGAATCGAAATCGATTTGGTTCTCTTCGGGTTAGCACCCACTGATTCGTAAAACAATTAAAATTTTTGATAGATATTTTGTTATATAAAGTACCGGAGTTCAATTATAAAATTCGTGATTGTTTTACTAAATCCTCGGAATACTGAATGATCATATTTTAAGTCCGGTTCCAAAGTAATTTGCCATTTCTAAACAACTTTAGCTGGCGTCGAGTGCAGAAGAAAATCGAGGGATGGAACCATCAAGTCGGCGACGCGGAGAAAGGAGGACGGCGGAGCGAGCAGCAAACATTCCAATAAATCAGCGCCGGGTTGACGTGAATGTAAAATTGCCGGAACCGATCTGGTCGTGTATAACACGATGGTTGCGGGGTGGATAGACAGGGAGGAAGGGAAGGGCTGGAAACTGCGCGTAGCGACCGGAGAACGGGGGTTGCGCATGGGGTCGAGAACGATGGCCCATTGTGAGAGTTATTTGTCATGCTGCCTACGGGATCTATGGTACGCGACGATATACCGATGCCAGACCCGTTCCTATTGGCCGATTATCGATGGTTATAGCTCCGCGCTAAGCGCCATGTGTAAAGAAACCAAGATCCCCCTTCGATGTTATACTGTCGGACCCTATTATACTCAATTCCGGTATTCTCGACCGATTTCATCCTTTACAGAACCGTTTCTGCGTCAGGAAGACGGCTACCTGTCGACTACCGCCACTACTATTTTTTTTTTTTTGGAGGAAGCTTCAACCAAGGGTGGAAACGGATATATCTCTATACGAGGGAAAAAGGGATGATTTTCTTTTTCTTCTGGCTAGCGTTGAGACATTTGATGGATGATCGAATAGTGATCTGTTAGATAATGGAGTTGTGTCGATTTCTTCCATGACTCTAGGATCTCCTAATAGCGTTTCAATTTTAGATTGATTTTCATTATCGTCGAGATGTCTAATGCGTTAACGTCAAACGTTGATATAAAAGAGGATTGACGAGAACGAAGCTGGGAAAAGTTTTACTTTTATCGATAGTGCTAAAACAAGATCTTAGGGGTGAGCGAAACGTTCAACGATGGTGGAACGGCGCTCGGTATATGGGATCCCATTTTCCAAGCCTCGATCCGCTATAAACATTTTTATCCCGCCACTGGAAAATAGAATTGTTGTCCGTAAAAATCGGAGATTGCCTCCGCCCACAACGCGCCTCCGCCGTTTCCAAGGTCAAACGATCCTCGGTCTCGTTTTTATAGCCACGAGCTCGCCACGGTTATTTAATTAGTATCGCCGAGCGGAACAACATCCCTCGAATTTTGTTTCCCACTTTTTATTTCGCCCCCAACAATCGTAACGCTTTATCGCCGCATCTCTGTTCCTTTCTTTTATTCTTCTCGGAAGTTTCTTTTAGAAGATTTCATTCTTTGTTACCTACGGAAATAAGCATATGGCTGTTTATAATACTTATTTTATTTTATACGAGAAAACGTCGAATTTTATTTGAGTTAAAGTTGATTAATAAATACGAGGTTGTTCTGTCCGCTCGTAGGTCGTGAAATTGATTCCTCCGCGTATTCAAGAGAAACCGAGGAGAAAAAAATAAAACGGATAAGCCATCCCATTTCCCAGACTCGATTCGCTATAAAGATTTTTACACTGGTCAAAGAGAAAATAGAATCGTCGTCGGTTTCGGTCGACGTCGTCGGCGCTCCCAATTCCCGCGACGCGATCGCGAGCGTGGAAGAGAACGGAAAAGGAATAAGCGGTCGAAGGAACGAGGAGCCTGAGGGGAGTGGATGGGAGTCGTCGTTGAAGAAGAGAATCGAGAAACCGGAGGATGTCCGCTTGGGGACACATTCAATCGTTTGGCGGCAAACGCTTGCAAGATGGCGAACCGCAGGCCAGAGTCCCTCTCTAATCGATAGATCGAGCCTTGGCTCGGCCAGATTTATGGATTCCTGGGGACGTACCGCCGCGAAATTGTCTTGTTTATCGACGCCCTACGTTACAGGACCTCCTGGGCTGGAAACGGGAATCGGTTACATCGGTCCTCATTCAATCGGTCCGGAAGAAACCAGAAAAACTTGTAGAAAGGGTCCACTTAGGCATTGGAGTATGTAATACTTCATGTAATTTTACAAGCAATCTATTTATTCGATAAATACATCATTCAACACTTTTTGACAAATGAAATACAGTACATACAAGAAAAGTTCCATGTATTTTTCTTCTAATTTAAGTATTTAACGAGTTTAGTATCATTAATTGGCATTTTATTGACACTGACAAAATCCGACCATCCCAGCGCCCAAACAGCGAACTTTTGGAAAAAAATTTCGTTTTTTGTCAATAACTCCCGAACGGATGGACGTAGGAGGGCATATATAGAACCATTTTGTAGAGGACGACGAGATCTACAATTTCTGTATAAAAACTTTTCGCTAGCATTAATATTTAACGAGTTATTGACGAAAAACTAAAAAACAGTTTTTTGCAAATTACTCGTTAACTATTGACGCTAGCGAAAAAAATTTACATGGAAATTGTAGATCTCGCCGTCCTCTACAAGAAAGATCTTATGCAATTTTCCCGTATCATCAACGGTTTAGGAGTTATTGGCAAAAAGCGAAAATTTCGAAAAATCTGAAGGGGTACCCCTTGAAAATTTTCGGAAAAATTGAAAATTTTTTTTTTTCGGAATTTCCAAAAATGCTTCAAATAAAAGTTGTAAGTACTGCTATTACCTGCAAAAAAGATCGAAATCGATTCATTTTGTCGTCCATTATCAATTATTCCTTAACGAGTGGAGTTAGAAAGAAATTGTATACGATCTCTTTTGCAAATAGTGGAATACGAGAAGTAGGTGAAAATGAAGAAAATAGAGAAGAGAAATTTTCGAAAACAAGAGCACACAACTTCATAATTTAATTAAATACTATACATCGTCTCAACCATCCTCTCGTTCCTTGAATCCTAATCGCAACGTAAACTGGAGCAGCTATAAATTTAAATGTTAGCCTTTGAACGATATTTTTCCGAACCCGATCAGCAATAAATATTGCGATCCCGACAATAAGGTTTCCATTTGTCAGTGCGATTTTCCCAGTACACCTAGTATTCAGACTATCCTTCTATTCGTTCAGAATCTAGAACGTATTGAGAAACTGCCACAGCGAATCGTGTCACGGTTGAAATTGTTCACGTCATCGATTGGAATAATTCTACGTATTCGTCGAGTAATCCTAAACTGATCCAAAAACTACTTTACAAGTTAAAATAAAGTTCAGACCAAAAAGTCTTAGAATCTGCAGCAGAAATATATTCTATTTAGTTATAGTTAATTCTGTTGTTTATATGAATTATTGTTTCCAATAATAATTCAATAATTCAATTGAATTGATTAAAATTGTCAAGATTCGGAGAGAATTGTGCAACCTTTGTAGTAGGGGAGAGGATAAGCAGACGGTTAAAGGGGAAATTGGTGCGAACGCAACAAGGTAGAACGCGATTGACGATTCAGCGCGGTTTTTGCTTTCGGTCAGAGTTCCGCGACCGGGCTGCATTATTTTATTAGAATGAATTATTCATGCGCGTCACTTACACGGTATGCGTAAGACGCGCTCCTTCATCAATTCCTCCCCCTTCTCTGGCCCTGATTCACAAACCTAGCCAACGGTCAACTCCTCTCCCCACCTATTTCATCCCCTCTGCAGTGTTTAATATAAAAAAGCAAGAGGGTTCAACTATTCATATAAACAATTCTCCCTTCGCCGCTTTTGTGCTGCAGGTAAAAAGAGTATCGAGGCCCGGTGGACCATCATCGAATTCGATTCGCCTGTTTCTTTATGGGGTTTCAAGGGGCCATCGTTTTTGCTCGACGTCTACCGCAGTGGCGAGAAATTTTCGCACCGTTTTGATACGCGTTGATTGATTCAATTTCTCGCCTCGACACACCTTCGTGATTTATTCTCGAATATCCTAGTAGTCGAAATAATTTTTAATGTGAGACAATTCGTCTGTGAAAATATTGCACGATTTCAGTTATTATTCTGATTATTATCAATTTCTGAGGAAAGACAAATGTTGCCATGTGCACACGTTACGAGCGTCCGAGGACTGAATTAAGAGAATGAAACGAATTGGCCGGGCCTGGCAAGAGTAATGGCGTAGCTAAACGTTGGCGGTCGCCTTGATATGCAAACGACGGAATTTCCGTAGCGATACGGAAAAGAGACCGCAAAATTCCTGTACGTCTTTGGTAGTAGCCTACGTTGTAAAGTAAACTGTGTCTCACTGTGCGCGAGCAGATCGCGAATTGATAATCAATCTGATGTTCCAATTATTTATTTTAACAAATCTGATAATTGGATTTATATCATAGAAACAAAATATTTAAATATTGTAATGATTCAAAGAAAATTTGACAATGATGTGTATTGCGCTAAAACGTTTGTGAAATTTCGTATGATATATAAATTTTATTAATTATTATGCTACTACTTTTCATAAAGACGATTTCTTAAATCGTGAAGCATTGATCTAATATATTATGATTTGAAAATATATTTTTATTATACGAACTCGTGTTTTTTAGTTTTGATAATAAAATATAATTAATTTTAATTAATGTCAACCTGTGGCAACTGTCTGATGCTCTCTTAATTATCTCGTTTCGCACGTTCAGTAAAAACGACGTCTCCACAGGTGAGACATCATTGGCCGCTGGTCATGGGGACAAAACCAGGTATGAGGACAAAACCAGGGAAGACCTTACGGAATGTCGCGGCTGGGACGCATTCAAATTGTTTTCGTCGCTTCGTTTTGCGTGCCTTGCCGCAGGAGATTGACGTTGAGGGATGACGCGTTCCTCTTTCGAACGTGGCCCTCGCTCTGGACCAGTTTCAACCAAAATTAGATTAAGGACAGAGAACAAAGTGAGGAATGAGGAAGAACGATGAAACATAAAGAAATATTTTCATACAATTGTGATTTTACTCAACGAAGAATTCATATTTTTAAATATTAAATAATTATTCCCTTGTGTACGAAGTATTAAACAGGCTTTCATTATAATGGAGATTGAAACCGAGGGACAGGCTTTGGTAGCATTTTTTTGCTTTTAAATTGAAGAATTTGAGAGGTATGAAAAATGAGGGTTTATCACATGAAGATTAAGTGCATTGTTTATCACAAGAAAATTGAGCACGCGAAATGGGACGACGGTAGAGTACGTATCTTTTTAATAACGCGGACGATTATTACACCCGAGATTAATGGGGCGCAAAAAGAGAGGAGAGTAACCACGTAATTGTAGCATACAGTAATGTGGCTCCTCTGAAAGTAAGTGTTCCCTGAATGCACTTAAACGAACTTAAATATCACTCAGAGACGAAATAAGTTAACTACGGTTGGATGATTTACCACGAGTGGAATAATCGCAGTAGTGCAATAATCACTGCCATTTACCAAAAAGTGAAATCGAGAACGGAAACAGTACGTATAAGTATAATATTTCTCAATGCCACGAAATTTTTCTGTGAATAATTTGTTTTCTCATAATTAAAAGCTACGAAGTCGTGTCTCGTGAGAAATTTAAACAGTCATTGAAATGGAACATACAAAATCTGACGGTGACACAAAGACCGACAGAGAGGGGACGAACGCTGACGAGAGGTAAGAGGGGGAAAAAAACGTGGAGCGGACAGGTCGGTGGAAGCGACGCACGAAGAACAGCATCGTCGACATTTTTACCGGCTGTTTTCGTTCGGTTTTGCGAATTCGTTCGCGCGATCGTGCCAGGAATGACATCACGGGCCCGTTCGAGCTACACCTAAGAAACTGGCTGGAATGCCCGTGGTACCCCGGCACAGGTGTTCCTCTTCTGAATGGTTCTCAGGTTCGGAACGGAAGGACGAGACACGCAAGAAAAGTTCTCCGTCGATTCACCTGGCCGATTCCAGGGAACTGTGAACTGCTGACAATAGTTGTATCTATTGTTTCTCTTCAACAATTAGAACAATACCGAAGTGTTATTAATTTTCGTTTTTCAAACATGTATATATATGTCTGTTGTATATATATGTCTTACAAATGTTCTCAAGACTGCACGCGTTGAGTAAAATATTAGCCAATCCGCTAGTTATTAAACATGACATGGTTTCTATTCCAAAAATCGGTGAAGCGGAAAAAACAGCAAGAAGGAGAAGAACGAGTTAAGTATATCCTGGGGCACAAATACGGCAATAGAGGGACAGCAATTTGCTTGCAACCAGTGCGAGATATACGTTTCCGCCGCGGTGCCGGTCGGTTTCGCGCGTTTAACGTCCCCAACGATCACGAGATTAGACCGGCCGGGGATCGCTCGTTAGCTGGGAAGAAAGAGTAAGAGGAGACGATCTCGTGAATAATCCCAGCGCCGGTTTCGAACTCGCGGCTAACGAGCGAGCGACACGCACCGGTCTTGTTTCCGCGCGCGTACATATACGCGAACGAATCGGCGATGCCTTTGCGACGCTTTGAGTGCCGATCCGAAATCAATTTGCTAGAGGCATTGTGGAGTGATCATATAATTTGATAAATAACAGCCAGTGAAAATATGTGATAGCAAACAGCTTTGTAGCAGGAGATTAACTTGTAGGCACCGCGGCGATCCTTTAACCGTCTCCCAAATGAAATTACTCATCAGCGACTAGAATTTATTTGGTAGGAAAACGTGAAACGCGGCATGTTTTCGTTCGCTGAGGGGTCAAGATGAAGCGATTCAGTGAATCACCCGCGGAAGAAGAAGAAAAGGAGACAGGGAGCGCACGGCCCGGCTCAGCGTTGGAAACACCGCCTCCGTGCATTAGTGACGCCTGTTAGCGGCGATGCTAGCAGGCGCAAGAAACACCATAAACCTGTGCAAAACTGCCGGTGCTCGAGGATTACGAGCCTCTCTCTGTTCACCGACTCTCGACGATTCTATCTCTCTTAGATATCCTCGCTTCTAATTTCTCTCTCTTACGATAATTAAACAGTTCGTACAGCTTTTTAATTGAACCAAACGACGAATGTGACTTTTAGACGTTTACGTATTTGAGAACAGATCAGGTGTTAATTTGTTATTCTATATAATCTAAATTCCTTCTCTGTCATGCAGAACATTTCATATAAGAAGATAAATGTGTGACTCATAACTCGTTGCTGATTTAAACATCATTGTAAGTACAGTTCATTTCACTATAGTTAGTATTTGGAATTAGATGATATTCGTTGAATTGTCGTTGTTATTTGGCCAAATGCGCGAGAGGGTGTGAACGGTAAGAAAAATGGAGAAAAACGCGAACGGGGAGGGAGGGTCGGTTCACCCAGGTCTGATGATAACATCAGTCTTGGGCCCGGTTCCGCCGCGGAGGAGATGCCTTCGGGGTCCGTTCCGTTCGTGTCCCTCTTCATGTAATTTGTATCGAAACATCGCGAGGAGAAGAGCTGTCGGCTTTCGGGCAAAGAGCCATCCGCGACGAGACGTTGAAACGTGGAGCCCTCGAAGAAACGGGGAAGGAGGAAGTGCGGACGCGCCGCGCCGGTCTTGGAATTTCTGAACGCGCGGCCCCTTTTGTTCCCGCGGACGTCGGCCCCCATGGAAATTCCCGTTGGGGTACACCGTATTTTCGAGGGTAGAAGTACGATTCTTCATTCTAGTTTCACAAACGTGAGGTTCCGAATATACAATGCGATTTCTGTATTATAAATCCTACTGACAGTAATTGCGAACTTTGGTAGAGATTAAATGAAATAGTATCAAAAGCTTGTTAAATTGTTACGAGCTTCGCGTAACGCAAAGTACAGGCAGGCAAATCTGTACACTTTGCAAATTTACATGATTTTTAAGGGACGAAAGGTTCAAATTATATTTAATAAGGAGAACCGCAGGATTCTATTGAAGGATGCTGGACAAATCTGAATTGCGGGCTGTTTCGAAAAGCGGTAGCTTTTGTGAAACGGGCCGCGTGGGTCCTGCCGGGCCCCCTCCACGCGGGTAAGACGCGTGCAGGGGGGCCGGTGGAAGGGACTTTTATTTGCTCGGCTCGGCGAGGGCTCTCGAGGGCTACCTTTTTTGCCGGCTCCGAGACCGCTAACAAGCGCTCTTTTGCTCCTCGCGAATTGTGATGCCGCTGACACTTTAGTGATGTTCCTGCCTCTTTCGAGAGGATGCCACTCCCTGCACCCACCCCTCCCAGAACGCAGGCCATATTCGGCATCGCGCGGACCGAACGTAAAATTCGACCGCGAATTTACTTTGCCCGGTTGTCCGAGTAGCCTCTCTCTGTTCACCGACTCTCGACGATTCTATCTCTCTTAGATATCCTCGCTTCTAATTTCTCTCTCTTACGATAATTAAACAGTTCGTACAGCTTTTTAATTGAACCAAACGACGAATGTGACTTTTAGACGTTTACGTATTTGAGAACAGATCAGGTGTTAATTTGTTATTCTATATAATCTAAATTCCTTCTCTGTCATGCAGAACATTTCATATAAGAAGATAAATGTGTGACTCATAACTCGTTGCTGATTTAAACATCATTGTAAGTACAGTTCATTTCACTATAGTTAGTATTTGGAATTAGATGATATTCGTTGAATTGTCGTTGTTATTTGGCCAAATGCGCGAGAGGGTGTGAACGGTAAGAAAAATGGAGAAAAACGCGAACGGGGAGGGAGGGTCGGTTCACCCAGGTCTGATGATAACATCAGTCTTGGGCCCGGTTCCGCCGCGGAGGAGATGCCTTCGGGGTCCGTTCCGTTCGTGTCCCTCTTCATGTAATTTGTATCGAAACATCGCGAGGAGAAGAGCTGTCGGCTTTCGGGCAAAGAGCCATCCGCGACGAGACGTTGAAACGTGGAGCCCTCGAAGAAACGGGGAAGGAGGAAGTGCGGACGCGCCGCGCCGGTCTTGGAATTTCTGAACGCGCGGCCCCTTTTGTTCCCGCGGACGTCGGCCCCCATGGAAATTCCCGTTGGGGTACACCGTATTTTCGAGGGTAGAAGTACGATTCTTCATTCTAGTTTCACAAACGTGAGGTTCCGAATATACAATGCGATTTCTGTATTATAAATCCTACTGACAGTAATTGCGAACTTTGGTAGAGATTAAATGAAATAGTATCAAAAGCTTGTTAAATTGTTACGAGCTTCGCGTAACGCAAAGTACAGGCAGGCAAATCTGTACACTTTGCAAATTTACATGATTTTTAAGGGACGAAAGGTTCAAATTATATTTAATAAGGAGAACCGCAGGATTCTATTGAAGGATGCTGGACAAATCTGAATTGCGGGCTGTTTCGAAAAGCGGTAGCTTTTGTGAAACGGGCCGCGTGGGTCCTGCCGGGCCCCCTCCACGCGGGTAAGACGCGTGCAGGGGGGCCGGTGGAAGGGACTTTTATTTGCTCGGCTCGGCGAGGGCTCTCGAGGGCTACCTTTTTTGCCGGCTCCGAGACCGCTAACAAGCGCTCTTTTGCTCCTCGCGAATTGTGATGCCGCTGACACTTTAGTGATGTTCCTGCCTCTTTCGAGAGGATGCCACTCCCTGCACCCACCCCTCCCAGAACGCAGGCCATATTCGGCATCGCGCGGACCGAACGTAAAATTCGACCGCGAATTTACTTTGCCCGGTTGTCCGAGCAAGAAGGAATTCGAGGGAACTGGATACCGTCTCTCGCCACCCCTTTACCTCCGTTCGCCGATGTCGAGGATTCGGAGATGCGCGATTTCGTGGATTTTTACGGTTCTCCAGAAAGACGAGTTCTGGAGTTTACGATTTTTCCACAAATTAAACAGCCGGTAGAATTGAAATCAAAATTGAAGATCTTTTTGGGAGCACAGCTGTGTCACTGGATATCCGGTTTATATTTCGAGCCATTCCTCATGCCGCGATAGGTTGAACGAGCTAAAAAATTCATCGGTCAACCCTTAAAAATTCCAACGATTCCAGGTTTACACGCAAAAATTAGCCGGTCTTCCTCGGAACGACCCTCGGCTTCTTCCAGCGGGCAATTTCATCGAACGAATCAATCGACGGGATTCCATCGCCTCGAACGGCGCATGCATCAACTCGCGGCTCGCGCTGTTCGCAGTTTTCATCGGTTCGGAAAAAGCCTGCGGACACCATTAAAACCCGTGATCCCTTCGGCGTTATTCTTTACGACGCCTCCAGCCCCGTGGTTCCAGCGCGGCCGGTGTCCGGGCAAAACAACTCGTCCGCTTTCCGAGATTGATACATTTTTAATGGGCAGCCGGACGAAGCCCCTATGGAATCTTCTAAAAAGGAAGAGGGAGAAGGAGTGAGAGAGAATCGAAACTCGGCCCTACGCGGCGGGCCTGGTCCCCGGCCCCGCCGTATTCGCGTGGAATTTCTATGGGCAACGGGTTTTTTGCGATTCCCCGGGAGACGTGGTGAGAATCGTCGAGCGCGTTCGCCGCGACACGGCCCCGCGCTTCTTGCCCGGGCTTAGCCGCGAAACAACTCGGTTTAGGATACCGGCGAATCGGACCTTCTTTTTTTTCTTTTATCGTGCCGCGTACGGCGAGGTGTCTCCATGGATTTGTGAGTGTCAACCGGTTTTCGTTTCACATCTCTTGCGTTTTTAGAAATCAATGGCCCTACGAAGATCGCGTTTTGTGCCATTCGGTGTTTTTTATCAACGACGGGCTACGATTCTGATAGCTCATTTTGATCATAAAATACCTGGATGCGATATTACTTATACAACTTTGTTACTTTCATAATTACTTGACACGTACAATATTTAACAGCTAGCGATTTGAAAACTTAAAAGGGTTTCGAAACGAGACCGCGGGAGTACGAAGACACGCGAAAGGTAAAGTAAAACGGGGCAACGAGTCAATTAAGAAGCTTTCAAGCGTACATTGCCCTAATCGCGGTCCGGAGGCGAGTTCGATCGAGTGGGAAGCTGAGGAAGGACACGAGGAAGGGGGGGGATGAGAAGGATACCACGGCGTCCGGCTAAATTACGAGCAGCCAATTATATTGCGTTTAAAATTAATTACTAGATCGGCCGATGATAAATCGATGCCCTGACAAGGACGCGGCGACGAGCGAGCGAGAAACGCCGCCGAGAGAAAAAGGCCGCGACCGTTTATCTTTTCCTAACTATCGAACGGGGAGCGCTCTTCTCTCTTCTCCTCCCGCGAGCCCTCGTTCCCCGGGACCGGCCGAGGCCTCGGCAATTATTCCGTCGTCGAATTAATCATACTTCGCGACGACGCTGACTTGACGTCTGTATTTTCGACGCGCCACCATCGTTCGAGTACGCTTCTTCGGAAATCGATTAAGGACGAGATACGCGAAGGGTAGATACGGAAAATTATCGAGCAATTACCATTTTTTTAAATGGACGGTAAAAAAAAAAAAATGTCCGATAATAATATGCGACAGGAAATTGTGATAAGTATCGGCCTTAAAAATAATTAAAATAATTATACTTCGGAGCTTTAATCGTATTTAAAGAAACTCATCGAAAGTAGATTCTACTGAACGTTCAGAATAAACATGTGCCACGTGACGAATCATCGAACACAATTGTTCTTTAAAAAGAAATCTAACAAATGACTGAATAAGAAATGCAAGAAACGCAGGTGACTAGCCAATGACCTCCCAAACAGTCCAATTAATCCCGGGCACGAAGTTAAAACCGCGTAACGAACTCTTAAACACGTTTCGCCGGGACGAATCGCGAGGCTTGGAAGCCTCTCGCGATCGAATTCATCGGTGGGTGGTGGTGTCGTAATCGAGTTGTAACCTGGAAGCTAATTCGCCGTCGCGAAACGAGCCGGGGCCGTCTCGTATGAACGAGTGAATCGCGGCTCATTGGACACGTACACGTGCGATCCGACCGAGGCGACCGCGTCGGCTAACTGTTCACCGACAGTAAACCCCGATTCACGATCGGCTTCACATGCCGGTTGTGCAGCTGGTTCCGTGGATCATCGCGCTCGCACCTGAATACGAATCGCCGCATTGTTCCCAAGCCAAATCGCTTTAATGGACTCTTATTATAGCCACCGGTCTGCCATCGATCCTGGATCACTGCCCGATAACTAATTTCTAATTTCTGATCTCGCCAATCGATAATTTCGATCGCCTCCGTTGCCCGTTTATAGATTCTACGTGCGTGATAGTTCGATGGAAGAGTCGATAATTTCGATGATCAATAGCTCTCGTCGATTGATTTATCGATATTGCCTGATAAGGACGCATTTATAAACGAGTACTTTAAATATTAAATACCTCCGATGTTACGAAATGTTTTGAAGTCAATGATTACATAAAGAACTTATGACTCTCTAACTAGATTCTTCTTACAAGTCCAATGAATCCATCATGACGGTAATACGCCACGCCAAAGTACACAGTAATTTACTATTCATTAACGACAGGCGGTCTAGAAAATTTTTTAATGACGGGTAACGGGACAGCGTCGAATCTTGGTTGTCCGTGAAAACGCGATCCTCAGCTAAATAGTTGAGTTATGAAACGGCGGTGACTTACGGCAACTAATCGGCAAGTGGCCACGGTTCGCCTAATTCCACGGTTTATTTACGAGCCCGGCAGGGTGATTTATTCGTCGTTAATGCCAAAATATTTAGAGGCTGGTACGCGTACACACGCTTTAACTAATCCCCGACCGGTTCAATTAGCCGAGCTGCCACGCCGTAGCGCGTTCGTTCGTACGCCAGCTGCTCTAAACCGGTTTAGGAGATCGGCTGGTTAATACAATGAAATCGATGCGAAGTTAATCGTCTTTAGTGGTCGACGATCGCTAAAGACCTTAGCCTTTCGTACAATGAAGAATAGACTCTGGCCTGCGACACTAAATACAGATTCCAAGTTAAGTTATTATTGTACAATATTATTTTCAAAAATTGACATGAGGCAATGCTGACTTATACTAATTCAACTAATAGCATTAAAATATTTGCATGGATTCAAATAATAATAATTTATAATAACGAAATCATTAAATTAGAGACATAACTTAAGGGTCTTGAATCAACGATTAATAATGCCAAGTTGAACCTCTTCCGCCGGTGTGTCCGGCTCGTAAAGCGATGATCGATCGTTAACGAGCGCGATTCTCGTCACGTGGCGACCAACAGACAAACCGGGACGTCCACCCCCGTCCGTGTCGTAAATCGTCGTAAATCAATCGAAGGTAGACAATGAGCAGAGATTATCGAAGGCAACAATAGACTGTGGCCAGCGAACGTGGCTTAGAACGGTACCGAGCTGGTCGGCCGCTAATTGTTACTAAGAAATTGGATTACCAGACTTACGGTTAAGCCAGTATCGAAGGAATTAAAAGTCCTTTGGGAAGAAACGTCTGTCGCCTTAAACACCGTGGAGAATTGGCGTGGCCACAAGTCGTCGTCTCTTGGGAGTCGATTTCGAAGGGAAAAAGAGAAGAGGGATTTAAGAATTCTCCTGGGGCGAGTTTTGTGCCCAGTTTCCCGTTTTCGGATTTTGCTCCTGCTAATTTGTTTTTTAAAATTCCCTTCCTTTCTGTAAATACCTTCTCTTAAATACTTATTCCATTCCTACGGAACAACAGATATGCATTTGCTTCCTGTGGTCCGTCCATCGATGGGATGACAGTTGTATTGATCAGCTATTGGAGATCCGCGAATTGACCACTACTGGTGATCGTACAGTCCATCACGGCCCACACGAAGGTAGGAGCATACGTGCAAACAGCACGTTGGGCCGATACCCAGCGGGTGTGACGCGTCGTGGATACGCAAACGCATAAAAATATCGACGCCCCGCAACCAAGACTGGTCCACGGCCGTTCGGCTCCACGGAACCCGGTCGTACCTCGGGATGCATGTCTTATGGTAATATTCCTTGGCGTTAGCAGGACCTTACAGTATTATTTGTCCGCGTTAAATCGCTTACGCGGCATCATTCGCCGTTTCGGTTCTCAATGTAATCCTTTCTCACGATTCACGGCGCAGATTCGTTTCAAGCCGCCCCGTGATCTCGGGTATGAGTTAAAGGAATGCGACTTACGACTGGCAAATTCAATCCCACCGAGAAGTAACTTAGCAAGTTGTTTCGTACTTTTATCGATAATATTTTAATTTATTTCTTTCTCGTTCAATTCTCATTGATTTTTATTTACGAAAATCAGAGTCGAGATGTTTCTTGTAAATTTATGGATTTCGGTTCACAGCTGTGAGAACCGCTGATGGCATAGTTTCTCCAAGAGAACAAGTAGTTCGCGTTGTGAGATCAGCCGCGAATGCGGTATAATTACAGTTAATAGGGTAGTTGGTATTAATTATGTATTTATTGAAACGAGCCAGCGGTGCAACCGTGTTTTCGTCGGTGGACCGGGCACCTCAATTTGTGCAAATTAAAGGGGGAATCGTGACCAACTGGACATTAATGAACCGAGGGTACATCGTCGATGGTGGGGAGAGTTTAAGTATGTAAATTTTCGAGTAAAATCGTTCGCGGGAAGTGTTTAAAGATGCTCCGGTCGCGGTAAAATTTAATTACCATCCGAGTTAAAGAGTACCGGGACCACCTCGTTATCCACCTTACCCGATCGTTTCGTTTCCGACCGACAAAAACGTTAATATTTAACTGCAACCGTAACGCGACTATAGCGTACTTTCGAGTGGACTTTTATATCATTATACACGCCAATTATGATCTTGTTTGAATAATCGATTTTTGTACATCGATCCTCAAGAACCCACCGCGTGAGACCTCTTTTACTTATAAACTCCGAAGATCTCCCTTTCCGCAGTACCTGAGAGACGAGTGATGCAGACACCAACTGACCCTTCTCGTCGACCTCCATTCGACGCATTTAGGGATTTGAGGACAGAGCCGAGGTACCAAAACTAGGCCGAAGTCCTCGATGGACCTGACGCACTTATTACTACGTGACAGATGCTTAAGATAGATAAGTTAAGACCAGGTTCGTTCGACACAGGTTTTTCTCTTCACATAGGGCGCGTTCTACTCTTCGTCCTTTGCTACGAATCTGTCTCTCCATCTAGCTGTTTCATTCTGTCTCACGGTCACGCTATCTCTATTGAGATCGAAGATCAATGGCTAAACAATCGACGATTTGCACAGTCAGCTGATAGGGAAGACTTGCAGCTTCAGGGATTTAGAAAGTGAAGACCGTCCCCGCAGCTGACTGCTGTGCACTATGGAAATAGGCAAGGTCGTGAGTTAAGTCTTGAGAACATATTATATCACTCGTCTCGTCGACGGTACTGGGAAAGTCCAGAGCAAAGTATTTGCCGCCACGAGCAATTTAGATATTTTCTGTTAGCACGGCCTTTTATCGTTAGGTTTGAATGCTTCGCGGTCGGCGCTGACCTGAGTGAGTACCGACATCGGATTGGAAAACGGAGTCACCTTACGAGTCCAAATAGCGACCTTCTCACAACCCTGACCGTTTGAGATGTGTAGCATCCTCCAGTTAGATCCCCCGCTGACGGAATGCACACCGACCTAGTCCCGGTTCTCTCTTCTCATAAACTCATAAACTCATACAGCGTGAGACAGACGTCTTTAAAAAAAAAAGAAAGAAATTTTCGACTTAATAAGAGGGAAAAGGGATAATCGCGTCATAAGAGCCTGTCAAAACAGTGACTGTCATCTTCATCTATTTTTGCACAATTTTTATTTGTATTGAAGTTCAAACGAAACTACGACGAACTGTGAGCGAAAGATAATAATTAGTAAAAATATTAATTCTGTTTTTGTTATTCTTTAATTTAGAAATAGTTAAGCCTATCTGCTTGGAAATTCATTTGAACAAGATTCCATTGGAGCATCGAGACAAAAAACGAATAAATTAGACATCCGATGAGAGTCACTGGTCAGAATTTGGTTCGACGTTAATCTAGACCCGAGCTGGTCCCGGATTGGACGGTGTCTGGCAGACAATTACTTCATGGACCCCCCGTGGCAACGATGGATGTCTCTCTTGCCACAAGCCAACAAATGCCAGCCAACACAAATGCCAGCCAACAACCTCCCTTTTCTTCCCTTCCCCTTTCCCTCCTTAGTCCCTGTTCATCATCCGCATCCTCCTCCCTTTCTCAAACGCTCACGAGACCGGGTTTCACCCCTCCGCGAGGAGTCCGAGACCAGTCGGCATAAGCTGTTTGTTTAGGTGATGTATCGCGGCGATACTTATCACCTCGTACACGAGATATGAGAGAATCCGCGCAGCGGGCGATACCACGCGAGAGATTGTGTTCTAAGAGGATTCTAATGACGTCTCGCAGCGTGGAAACCGAAATGGGTTAAAACTGCCACGCGCACCACATTTCAATTTCAAACCCCGAATCAATCGGAACGGTAAAACAAAAATTTCACACGGACTTCCATTTAAAAAAAAGAATTTTAGAAATGCGCCACTTAGAAGATCTCAAATTATCTATCAGTCTCTCAATCAATTTTATGAATCAGCAGCCGACGTCGAAATGATCATTGATAAATTTTGAAAACGATTCGCTGGACTCTGACGCCCAAAGAGGAGACCGAGAAACGAGAGAATGAAAAAGAGAGAAAAAGTGAAGGGGGGGCCATTAATGACTGCAGAACGCGTTGCCGTGATACCGTGGACGTAAAATAGGGGTTCAAGTCGCGGGGTGTTTCGCTCGGGGTATTTTAATGGTGTTATAATGTATGTATGCTTTACCGCCAGAACGACCGGTCGCTGGGCTCGATTATGCGTGTAACCCATACTCGCGCTCCCACCTATACACGGGGCCCCTCGGACGAGTTCGACCCAGCATGGGGCCTCTTCGATATATTCAATCACGAAATTATCACTTCTGTACTGCTCGTTGCTCCCTTCGGCCATTACTGTGCCAATATCCCTCGCGAACCACCGATTCTCATGACGAATTCTTACTGCGAGATGATTGAATGCTTCCCAATAAAAATTTTATACAAATTCTTCCACGTATGAATAGATTATTCCTATTTTCGAATCGATCTTCATCCTGATTACTTTCTCTTTACTTTGAAAATGTCTACAATGATTGATAAGACGACCTTATCACAATTTTAAAAAAGATACACTCGAAATCAATCATTTATAATTTTCAGAAATTTCTTATCTTCGTGTTCTAATTAATACAAGCTGTAAATGGTAATAGATTCAACATCGAGGGTCAGGAATAATCGAATAAGCTCGTAGTGGTATAATGAAGGCATCGAAGGAGATCAGGATCGTGTCGAAAGAACCAATCCTCTCTCTCACGACGGAGAACCGAAAGATCCTCGAGATCCACTCGAAATCCACGCGGGGAAGGGAAAGGGGCTGGGAGGCGCGGGGGTGGCGAGCATATCTGACACCGTAGGGGGGCAGCAGGTGGGAAAAAGGCTTACACCTTTCTCTTCTTCAGCTATCATTAGCATAAGTAGGTATGTGGATACCCATACCTGTACGCACTAACACGCGCACATCCATGGATGGGCTCTGCCCGGATCGGACCCCGCGCCTCCCGGAATTTATGACGCCGCCCGGGCCAGGGCCCGGTTTATTAATACGTTATGCTTGCATTAGTATACTTAAGCATGACGAATGGTCGCGCCACGGGGATTTCGAGCGAACCAGCGGGGACGAAACCGAGGAAATTTTACGGTCCCGTGAAACGAGCCTGCCCTCTCCCTCTCTCTCTCTCACTCTCTCTTTCTCTTCGTTTCTTTACCACCCCTGTTCCATCTTTGATACACCATCTATAAAGAGAGAAGGAGAGAGCACCTCGGGTCAGTCGGATTATTACGTTGTCACGGGTAGCTCCGGGAGAAATTAAATGCTGTTAAATATTGCCGATTATTTCGGTGTTACCGGCGTTTAAGCAGCCCCGGGGGAGATTGAAATTTTGGCGGAGGGAACGACGAGATATCCGTGGTTAACCATCGGATACCGGCTACCGATCGTCATTCCCGGTTGTGAGAAACGATGTACGATGCGTTAAAAAATATTCAAGCACGCAATTGCACCGGCAAATGTATCACCTTCTTCTTATTTTTTTTTTTTTATATAATTACAACTTTCTTAAACAGATTTTCACCTGAAAATGATACTCCTCGCCTTGCTTATATGAAAGGAATTTAGAAAACGATCATTCAGTATCGATAGACTAAAATGCATTCCTTCGGGAGGAAATACCTGTAATCATTTTCCTGATTTACGTCGATTACTCGCAGTTCCGACGCCTTGTACGGTGAAAAAAATCGCGTCAACAGGTGCAAAGGAATCAATTACCTGATAAACTGGACAAGGGAAAAGAGACAGACGAGGATTGCGTAAGCGGCGATCGATTTTACAGAATTCAGCTAATTAACCCGTTTACTGAGAGGAACGCAATCGCGAAGCTTGTAAACGATCACCAGCGGCGACCATTGCGAAACGGATTTCTCCGTTTCCACGAACCGGTAAATCGAATAAAATTCCTCGAACGCGCTATCTAGTCTCTTTTTTTGGCAACGTGGTAAACGGTTTCACGATCGCGATTACAACGCGTCCGCGCGAAATTAGCCTCGAAAATTGGCACCAGCTTCGGGGAAAGAGCGCAATTTTGAAACTCTTAAGCGTCGCGTTTTCTATAAACCTGCGGTAAATCGATGAGATCAGGAAAATTATACACACCGTAAAAGATGATGGAGCTGATAGTAAATAAGCTTGGATAATGTCGTTCATAGTGTATGCATAATATAAGAAGTGGTTGAATCAATTTATTGACACTTTTCGGCGAGCTTGGCAAGTGAATTTGTTTCTTAAAAATTGAAACGGACCGAAAGCTACTTAAGGATGTATTGACTATACAGTTAATCTCAAAAGTTTATGTACCGTAGAAAACGCATTTCCTATAATTAAAAATAGTGCATTCTTCTTCTAACTTCGATATTTAATGAGTTAAGTATGATTATTTGGCATTTTATTGATGTTGACAAAATCCGACCATCCCACCGTCGAAACGGCGAACTTTTGGAAAAAAATTTCGTTTTTTGTCAAT
>NW_017151492.1:104175-149827 GCF_001652005.2 Ceratina calcarata | reverse complement strand
GTAATAGGAATCTATAATAACAAATTCAACATGCCAGCATTGTTTAAGTATATGTATAGCCTATACATCCTTAAGGGTGACTTATGCTGACTCTAATCTGAATTGCATCGCAGTTTCGTAACTAATGTACAGGGGCGGTTGGCTAATGCTTTTATAATGACGCGAATTGCGCGATTTCTGAGTAGCTCACTGGTTTCTTTGGTTTACGACAGGCTGATTTTAAGGGTGATTTATAGGATAATTCCTGTGGTCGCCAATTCTACCAACTCCCGCATGGAAGTTTAAGTAATGTTCTACTTTATACTCCCTGCTCGATAACAAAGAACATTTAACCCTTTTGGTATTCTAAACATCATTACGGTTCGACGCGACGACTATTAAAAACCGTCAAACAGTTTTCAACCTCCCTAAACTACCATCGAACAAAATAAAAAGCGTGATGCTCGTGGACGTAACGACGAGGACTTGTCAAACCGTGTCTGGCTCTCTTTTACAGATACGTCGAGGATCAATATCGCGGATAATAAAAGATCGCTAAATCAAATTGTCGTCCGATGCGACGTAGGGTTACTTTGTTACTTTACCGTGAAAACGCAGTAAATTTCGTCCCATAAAACCGGCGGTTTTAGTGGCTACAAATTTGACCGGTGGCCGTGCGCGCACCACCTATCTGCATCCCTCTCTTTCTCTCCCCCGAGGTAGAGAGAGTCTTTAATCCTTCTGGTGCTCGCCTCTTGGAAAGGATATCCCCGTTCGCTACTTTAATGAGCTACGGAACTTTTGAATTATGCACCTCCGCCCGTAGCCTCTGCATTCATAACGCGAGCGTGTGTACCTGACCACCCTACCTACCTCCCTCCCTCCCTGCAACCCTCTCCCTCGACCTGTGGCGGAGAGAAAAAGAGCCAAGGGATAAAAGTGCACGCGCAGGAATCCGTCGCGTCGCTTTTTCCTCCTTCCCTCCCTATCTCGCCCGGCAGCTATCGATCCTGCTGATACCACCTGGCCCAGGATCCTCAAGATTTTACGAGATTTTGTTCTTATTTGCATTCCCCAGAGACGTACGCGTACCCTCATACAATTTGTAATCGTTACCTTAATTGAATAGCTCAAGTTTCAAAAAAATGCGAGCACCGAAATCCTTTCACCGTAAGAAGAGAACTGTTCTCATGTTCTGTCATAATTTCTACCTGTACGTCCACCTTTTTTTTCTGGTCAGTAACAATATATTTGATCGGATACTTAATTGTTTGAAATTTAGAAAATAGTTCGTTTGCCTCGCTTTAGAATTCGAGAAAGGGAAGGGTGGGACGAGTTTCGGTTATAAGCCGAGGTGATACGAGAAATCAATTTCGCCGGTGCCGGGTATTTTGAGCCGTTATTTACAATAGAAAGCAATTCCACGGGCTGGCCAGAGGGCAGACGGCCAATGGAGGCAGCCAGAACTAACAAGGTAACCTAACCCCGGGGACCCCGAGGTGAACGACGAAACGGCAACCAGGGACCGAGAGGATGAAGAAGCCCGAAGGGGGAGAACCGAAATGGCTGACGCATAACTCGCATCCATTTCAATATCATTAGCGCCTGTATTCTCTTTCCTCCATCATTTCTCTTTTTCCTTATTCATGTTCTTTACTTTTAGAGACGTTTCGATCAATACCTGAAAAGTAACCCTCGCACGCTTAGTGAAATTCCATATCTTATGAGCCAATGGTAGTTGAATAAAATATTTCTTAACAAAAAATCTGTCTAAAAAATTCGGACTGATCTGTAAATAACCGACACCAATCAAATTAGCATACGTGCACAGTTTTTCATCCTATCCCCAAAATCCACTTCATGAATCACCGGTAGAAACAAATGATCAGAAAGGAAAGAAGGACCAGGTATATAGAAAGCTCGCGGAGATGATGAATAAGGGATAAGAGGAAGAGGAATAAACAATCAGCCAATCAAACTAAACTCTCTCCTCAGTAACACCGACGAGGAAGGCCAGGCGTCCCGGGTTCCCGGGGTGGCAAATTAATGAGCCGTTATTATTATCTTAATTAGAAGCAGAGGGGGAGCGGGATCCGGTGGGATATGTGCGCCAGCGGGCCCTTTCCTCCTCGTTCTCCTTTCCTCGCGTGATTAAGGACGAAGGGATCGTGGAGCGGGAGGGGGGAGAGGCGAGGACGGGCCTCGGTGTTGGCAGACGAGCCGGCTAATGTGTCGACCGAAATATTTATGATGATTGTTTATGGTCCGTACGTATATTAGCACGTTCGTCCGCTCGGCAGCTTCGCTTCGCTCCTCTCCTTTCCTCTCTCATCGGACTCCGAGGCCTGGTTCAGACCGGCGCGGCGCGGCGCGAGGACCAGTTTCCTCTTTTGCTGCCTCGCCCATCTGGGTCACGGCTTTGACTAATTAACTCCGTGGTAATTAATAAATCATACCCGATCTGGCTTTGTTTGACGAGATTCGAAAATTGCTCGAGCTTGTTTTGACTGCTAATAATTTAAGGCGGACGTTTTTTACCAAATGTTTTATGCAAAACGTGTCACGTGAAAGATATTTTTTTACGATAACCAATTTCTGTTTAAAGCTTGCAAAGTCTTTGAAAATAATGGTCGTAATGTTCATGCCTTCTGGCAATGAAATCGCTTTCCAGCATTAATTAAACCGGCTTATCTTGTTAAGCCAGTCCAATTAAAACCCGATTGCGATAACGCGCGCCAATTCGTTCGCAAATTTCAAATGGACCGCTATAGGACACGGAAACGTGTTTGTAAGAAACTTGATCGTCAAGAGGCAGATGCACCTATCGACTTCCACTTTTTGCACCGATTACGGAGGCAACACGGGCTGTATTTCACACCGATAACCGCGATAAAAGCCGCGAGGTCGGTAATGCGTTCTCATCGGGAACGAAAATCGAGCGGCGTAAACGTCCCTCCGGAGGCTCGTTCCGAAACGTTTCCTCGCTCGTTATTCAAATCGAACGCGCACGCTTTACGAGTCCTCGTTTCGATTGCCACCAGGTGGATCGCCTGGTACAATCGAGCAAATCATCGGATTAATTCTGTATCTCGTTGACCATCTAATTAGCGAGCTATCTTTTATTAAACGTCAGCTTATGGAAATTTCAAACACTTGCCTCGCTAATTTCGGGAAGATTTTCAACGAGATAAGCGACTGTCTGTACTACATTATTATTACGTAATTTAAAACTAGTTCTTGGGATATTATTGAAAGAAGTTTAAATTCTTAACTAATAAAAATTAATTCGCCAATTTGATCCGACGAGTGGAAAATAGCAGAACTGTCGTGGCCTCTTGGCTCGCAAAGTATTCCGCACAATGGGAAAATTTATCGTCGGGTCCCGGTGACTTCTTCTGTTTGGGACGACCCATCTGATTTTTCCATCAGTCACTCGATTGGTTCCGGGTACACTGGCGCACGAATCTCATCAGAGTTAGTGCCGGTTTAACGTCGAGACAACGTCGTACCCTCGGACCCCGTTTTCCTGGTTCTCCACCCCCGTGGTCCTTCTATCTTCGCTGAGGAGGTGTGAAGCGTGACAATGGTCCGGGAAATCATACTTTCCTTTCTACAGTATTCTTGACTTGAAACTTTTACTTTCTTCCACAGTTAAAATTTATGGATTTAACGTGTCATGCAAATTTGAAATCATTAGCTGTTTTTGTCTCATTTTATATTTCGTATCGCGAGAACTGCAGGAATTTCGAATGTGACTGAAATTCTTTTATAATTGTAGAACATCTCCGTGTCATCCATAACATTTTTTCTTAAGAACTATTCAGAAACAGATCATCGCCTCAGAGGAAATTCAATTTCTTCACAGGACTTGTCGCCGAAAGATCACTCGTCGAAAAGTCACACGCGAGTCATTCGGAGGCGGCGTGTCTTTCGAAAGAAAAAAGAAACGGAGCCTAGACGAGGGGGACCACGCGCTGGAATCGAAGTCAGCCGCTCGCCCTTTTGTCGAGGGCGTGTAAATAAGTGCGAAAATAAGCGCCTAACGAGGCAAAGATTGACCGGGACAATGGTTACCCGGCAGCACGAGTTCGTCTCTTCTTTTCAAGGCTCGTAAAAGGAGTTGCTTTTAAACCGGCTCTGACAATGGGAGACCTGAAATCTACACTTCTCCACGGAGAGACGTCGAGAGTCTCCCCTCTGTCACCCGTGTGCTTTCCCGGGATACCACGGGCGGACAATAAAGCGAGACGTGGAAATTCGCAGGTTGACCTCTCGCAGCATCACAGCGCAGCGTGGAAACGAGACGCCGCCGCTCCGCCACCTGCGGATCGTTGAATGCAGGCAAATTTTCTATGCCCTCCGTCCCTCCCCCCTTCCATCCACTTCGCCGCTACGAGGCTCTAATATCTTCCTCCGGTTCCATAGAGAGAAGCATCTTGTTCGCAGATTGAGACGTCACGCGAAAGCAATTCATTTGGAAAATGTGTATTCTGTAGTACATTCTGTAGAGACGCGTGGATAATGGAGATTCGATCTTTCACAGAAATTGATTTTTCAAGAGGTTCCCGTGGATCTCTGTATTGTAATATTCAAATCCCTTTCAAATTATTCCAGGAAATTGACTAGAGACGTTTTTTTTTCAATTTACAATTTGTCCTGACTCGTTTGACGTATACTTAATTTCTTCATTTCTCTGTTCTCGGTTCTCCTTTACTTTTATACGTCAAACTGACAATAAAAATCAATAGAAAATTCGCACTGTTGAAAACAAAGCCAATTTTTCCAAGCGTACTGTTTAATCCATAAATCGTCACTCTTCGGACTTGGACGAACTTCGAATATTTCTGAACGCGGAAAAAATCGTCGGCTTCTTATTTTCCCCAATGTTCGTCCCACCATCTATTCTCCATCGCCCAGCCTTCGCTTCCTGATCGAATTCACCGATCCCCGTTCGCGTAGCTCCATAAATCAGACTCGCCTACCGGTGGAAGCACAGAAACTCGAATTTAATAAAGTTCCCTGCGAAGTCCTCATCCCTGTTGTTCATCCCTGGCAAGGAGCACAAAGGGACCAGAAGTGCCGTCCTTTATTGTAGAATTTTCTGCCCAATAAAATACGTACGGGCGTGGAAGCGTACGTAACCGATGGCGGAACGACGCGTTTGAGGATCGTTTTCACCCCGGAACGACCAAAGCTCCCCCCCACTTCCTCCTCGCTCGATTTTTCTATGGGCTTTACGACGTTCCACCGTTCCACTGACTTTCCACGATTCCTCGCGAACGGTTTAGCCAATTCCCCTATACAACTTCCATTCGTAGAGCAATTTATAATAACACGAGGTTCTAGCCTGACCGTTTTAACCTCTTATCTCTTTAACAGCAACATTCGTGCCTAAGAGAATTATGGTAAGAAGTACCATTGCGAGGATTAAGAGCAAGCAACGGGTAAACTACGTAGCCAAGAGAACAAGGTGGCCTTGAAGAAGCAGGCACTCGGTCGAGAAACCACTCGTGGAAAGAAACATGGTGGTCGATGAAAAATCCTAATAGTCCGCATTACTAATAACAGCTACATTGGAAGGGCGTGCCAAAGGGAGGGGGGAGGCAGAAAGGGGACTCTAAAAGTCCCGGACAGGTAATAACTCTATCCTCTCTCGACTCGTTACACACACCACCCTCTCTCCCCCGTTACTCTCGACTCCTGACCGCAGCCTCGGTCCGAGGCGTTCTATTATATGGGGAGACTAACTGTGCCGACGTAACAGCGTGCAATTAAGTTAAACAATTGCCTAGACCGTCATAAACAACCGTCGACGTGCTTACAAATCATTCGTCCGCGTAAAAATCCGTCCTCGGCGTGCTCCGTTTCCTCCCAGCTTCGCTCTTCTTCATCATCATCATCATCGTACTCTTCTTCTTGTTCATCCTCATCGGTTACGTACACGCTCGCTCGGATCCTCTCCTCTTCTGGTGTTCACCGATCGGAAATTTCAACGTCATTTTAGTGCAGACAAACCGCCGGTAATGATATCTTGCGTCATCTCGGGGTAACGATGTCTTTCGCAAACGAGTGTATAAATCGTTGAATTAATGGGAGCAGCGTTGGTTAAGTATGGCGCTCGTTCCTCGAACGAGAATTTTCCTCGTTACCTTTTAAAAGCTTTCCCGACCTGAACAATAGAATGTTTTTTTATACGAACACTGGAGCATTTAATCAGAAGATAAACGAGTTCGAAGGTTGGATTTTGTGAGAATGGAGATGATTCAATGGTCGGTCATTTGGAAATTAGAATAAATATCGGTAATCGAGTTTCGAGCTGCCAGTCGTTCGTAGCTTCCTCGACAAGGACAACTTTATTCGACGCCGTTCATTAGGCGAGACCGAGCTGCGAGAAAGGGTTCCAGGGAAGGTTCACTCTCCGCCGCAATTACCTAAGATTATTTATGCGCGGTGCACGGAACTCGCCGCTGTAATAAATAAGAATAATGGCCATGCCCATTAAGACGATGCTTTCAGTGATATTTTCTCGCACGGCCGATTTCATTCGCGAATTTGTTCGTAAACACGCTGCTCCCTGCTATTTATCGAAGTCCCCTTATATGTAGAGGGGCAGAGGGATGCGTACACCGTTCCATTTATTTATCGCGTGGTAATTTAATGATTCCGATGATATTTAATAGCAGGGGTAAGCAATAACGAAAATTAGCGCCTGTAGTATCGCCACTTTCTCTTTGTACAATTATTAAAAGTCATTTATTTATACTTGAAACTATAATAAAATTATCTGTTCTTACGACTCTGGCAATTATAACACGCAACAATGGCCAGACGATTTTCAAGACACTTGGTTCTGAAAAGAAACTTGGAAATGTACCTTCGATAAATCTTACGGCTGAGAAAAAGGTGCACGTAGCCAGGGTCATAAACCACTTTCGCGATTCCGTATGCAAATTTCGTTCTTGCATTCCGAGAAACGCGTGAAGAGGCACCGAAGCTACTTATTCAATTATTCCGGTAACGGCTGTTCTTCCGTACCGAGGACCGAGCGATCGACTCACGAATGATCCGGTATTAACCGAAAATGGACCGTCCCGGTGTCTTTCTTTGCGTCATAATTCGTGGTAACGTCGAAACCGGAGGATCGTTCCTGCTCGATGCCACGTTTTTGCACGGCACTTCCCATCCACGGATGGAAGTCCGCGTTCGTTTTTGCCTTTTCTTCGAGTCCCAGAACCGGGACCACCCGAACGAAACCCGTACGCACACACACCTCGTCCCGAGTGTGTTCGATCATTCAAATGACGATTCCCCTTGCGTTAAAACAACCTCTTGTCACGATCATTTAATTTTCTGTCGATCCTCGGCAAACAAACAAGAAAAAAAAAAAAAAACACGTTCTCAGTTATCATTTTGTACAAAGTGCCTGTTCTCAATTTATTAAGACCGATCAATCGAGTGTAAGATCACGCGTAGTAAATCAATAAATGTTGTACGAATGAGTAACGCGTGTTGTCGGAGTGAAGGTGTCACCTCGAACGGATCGTTTAACCGAGGCACAGGTGCCGCCGACTGAACAGTGGCTCTATCCGCGGAAGAATCGTTCGTTATGCAAATATCGAACCGATACGGTGTCAAGGCGATTTCGCTGCGAAATACTAAATGTAACGAGGTGGCTGCGCGGCCGAACGGGGGAAACCTACAAATCATCCGGTAATGTCACGCTTAAAAATAGCCGCCCGGCTACTCGTTGCTTTTCGTTTTCCGGAGCGGGCCGTGCCTTTCCGGTCGCTTTATTATCGGGGCACCTGCTCCCAAACCTCTTCAGCTTCTCGCGGACACCTTTCGCGAGTTTAGACGACTCTTTCAATCTTGAAAATGATCAAATTCACTTCTCATACAATACGTATGTAGATTCGATAATTGAAATTTATACGAGCCAATCCATTGGATTTTAAAATATGAAAAATAATAGGCTTGTCCATCGACAATTGACTGCAATTAATGAAAATCATCGTTTTTTTTTAATTTTCCAAGGAAACGCGTTTTACGAACGACGCACGATTTTTTGCCGAAAAAGAAAGGGCGACAGGGTAGACGCTGAATGAACGATCGGCCAATCGCGAAGCGAGGGTGAATGGAGTCTGTTGAAGCGTCGGAAGGGTCCGAAAGACGAGCTAGGGTTCCGGAACCGGGCCCTTGATCAAACAGGGACGGTCGTATGCGAGTATAAATAGGGACCCGAGAAAGAGGAAGAAGGAATCGGGGAACAAATGAGTTAGATGAGTTACGGCTCGGCGTAAATCTCGGGCTAATGGCCGCCTAAACGCGAACTGCCCACCTCCGGCTTCGTTCTACCAGTCTAGCTCTCTCGCCACCACCGAGAAATTTAATAATCCGGCTAATGGGCACGCGGTGGCTTATTATAGTCTCACTTCGATTCGCTCGTGATTCGCAGTTTCTGTTCAAAGAAATTTTCCTCCTCACTTACTCCTTTCTTTTTTTTCTATTGAATGAGTGATAAGAGAAACATTATCACTGAATGCTTTCAATAGCTTGTCGATCCTTCCCAATTATTTGAAGAAAATCTTTCGACTTCTAAAATATAAACAGGAATTGACAGGTTTGTAATTGAACAGAAATTCTGAGAGTGACATAAAATTGGATGACGAGGATAGGAACTGGCATTGAGAAAAAGCCTCATCGACAGAAGAAGCGTGTCGATGAACAGGTAAAACGATCGGGTATTCGCCAAGAGGGTGTTTCAGCCTGTTTTCTGAAGGTGAAACGACGCCTCCGCAGGTCGTAGCTGGTCCTTAAAGGATCTCTCCTCCGTTTCTTGTTCGTTTTCCCTCCCCTCGGTCTCCCCGGTAGGAAGGGGGCAGTAAATCAGCCGGGCGAACGTTTACGGGGGTTTTTGGGGAATGTTGAACAAACAATTGACGGCTAATAAAGCCGCGTCCACACCGCGGGGCGCCACGTGGGAAGAGATCGGATTATCTCGCGGACACAGATCACTATCGACGACGACGCGGTCAATAAGCGATCCATTTTTACGCTCTGCCTCGAATTCTATCGAAACCGAACGGTCGACTTGGTAACAATGTAACATGCCCGAGCAAGCTATGTTCCCTTATTTTGTGTCTCCGACCGGCAAGAACCGCGGCAATCATAAAATCCTTCAGGAGAAGCGTGCAATTTCTTGTATTAAAATTTTCATATTCATTGACAGGAAAATATTTTATACGAGTCAACTTTTACTATTACACGTATGTGTGTCATTCTCATTCTGTAAATCCAGAAAATCTTAAAATTTAACTTCATTACTTGAGACTGGCAAATGTATTGAAGAATTTGTTAATATCTTCCAATCTTGAATGTTTATGTTGGTAAATCAAAACACAGTAGCAGTCTTTTCTTTTTAAATGCCGCAACGATATTAACAGCCCACGTATTGCGACCGGTTTATTAAACACGACTGGAGATGGTTGTCATAATTTATAATTTAATAACGTTCAACGAATCTCATTAAAATGAGGACGGTTTCCGAGGTGCCACAATATTTATTATGAGCGAACGAATCCTTACTTTCGGGAGGAAAGAGGAATCGCTCGCAGCGAAACTTTACACGGGACTTCACGTTCTCTGTGGCAGGGCAATTAGTGTGAGGGGCACTTGGCCACGTATAATGTTCTCTCCTGTTTCGTGTCACGTCGCACTGAAATCGCGTTCCACTCTTACTAAACTTCAACAGAGTGCATGTCATAATCGTACGTCTCTATACTTTTATTCTAGGAATTATTTTCTACGAAACTGTATTTGTTTTCAAGTATAAATCCATGTATTTAAAATATTAGGATACTATTTTCAATTATTGTCTTTCATAAAACAGTAAAAAATCTTTCACGTGAAATCGATTCTCATAAAGCAATACCGAAATAAAGCATCTCCGTTCTCTTGGCTATCTGAAAGCGAAGAAACGTCACAATGAATTTCGAGGCAATCCACATTGTTGAACCTAATTAATTAAGCACGGTGCCATGGCGGCGGAGAAATCGTAAACTTTAATAGTCGAACGTTCGTGGAAAGAAACGAGAGGAGAATGCCTCCCGAAGGCACAAGGGGGTTTATTTACATCGCTTCCGTGGCTCGAAAAAAGTAGAAGAAGACGAAGAAGAAGGGGGCGGCCGCGGAAAGGGGAGGACCATAAATGGCCCGTTTATTACCGCGGTAATATTACCGTCCACTTAAGGGCCGCGCGTTTTATAGGTAATAACTCATTTGGGAATTAGCCTCTTTAACACAAAGCCCTTGCTTTTCGATAAGCATCAACCCCTCTTCTCATGGTCCGAGAGGCAGGGTGTAGAAAATGAGGGGCGGCATAATAGCCTCTGACCACCTCCCCTGCCGTTTATTATAGTTAATACAGTTTTTTTTTTTTTTGTTATTATACTTTATACTCAGATGAGGTATTCGAGAGTTGAATTTAATTAGAACTCGAGGAAAGAGAAAAAGGGATTTAAATGGTGAAACGCTTTAAAGATCGTCTCAGGGGGTGGCTGGAGGATCCTCAGGGGCTTCACCGTTTCACGAGAGATCGCGATTATCCTCGCCATGGAACATTGTTCCCTTCGGGAAACTCGTGATCCTTCCAAGGGACTTTTTAAGCTGGGCTCGACTTTCACGGGCTCGTGGGCACGCTTTTAAAAATCGTCGGCCCGTGCAACGGAGGCGTGCTTCGGGAAATAACGCTTTTAGAAATCAACCCGCACGGTTACAGAGCAACGAAACAGTCGAAATATTTTTATGGGATCGCCTCTTTTTTATGGGAGGGCCCCGTCTCAATGAGGGGCCTCGTTGTTCCGTTCGGGACGCAAGGGGTGGATTGTTTGTGTGCCCAGAAATTAGATTCCGACCGCTGGACCGTGAAAATCAACTCTTTCGTTAAAGTTTTATTGCGAGACTGGTGGATGTTTGGAATTTTTTTAAAATAGAAATCAAGCCCAATTGCGTCTTCGATTTTCATTTGATAAAGTTGGATTCATTTGAACGGAACACTCGTCGGATTAGACAACAGCTATGTATGAGTGTCGAATTTTATTGTTCCGAGAAAGGGATTTCACCTGAACGACAGGTAGATCGACGGATCGATCGATCGATCTTGAATGGGAATCACGTTGGTCGACTTTTGTTTACACTTCCTATGGTGACCACTTGTGAATATGAATTCCTAACACGTTTTCGAAAAACTTGTAAAACATCATCCGTACCTTGTCCGCGTTGCGTTCGAAACTAATCGCCTGATTCCAGAAGCACTTCTTTCTGATATCCACGTCTCCCGATGCATTTCGCGAGTCTAATCTAAAGACATTCGTGTTCCAGCTTGTTACCAGATTAGTAGCCAAGTTATACTTGTCACGGAGGAACACAACACAAGCCAGAAAGTCGTCTTTAAGTGAAAGCGACCAACAGAGGAGCAGATAAGATATCCTTCGGGACTGCGAGGTGGACCGAAATCAGTAGGCTAACCTGTACAAAACGCCGGTTAATCCGAAGGCCGTTGTATCGGTGACCTGTCGGATTAGATTAGACCCGTGGTGGCGTCTCGAGACCACCAGGTTCGGACCTATGGGTGGACGATCCCACGGACAGACCCATGACCGAGTCCCCGTTCCCTGTGGAATTTCTCTGCCACCTTTTTGTTTCTATGGATTCCAGACGATTTTTAATGTGTCCGGATGATGGATATGTCACAGAGGAATTTTAGTCTTTCAAATATCTGACTATAATTATCCAGTTTTTAATATATGAGAACTTCTATATCATTCGAAGAAATTATTAAATTTTTTTAATATCTATATAGAATTTTTGCCTTATTGCAAGCTGTATTCTCCTTCCTGCTTTGAAACCAGCAATCCTGACACACACATAATCTGTTGGGAACTAGTAAAAACTCGAATCGAGTTCCTCGAAGCTATAATGCGATCCAGGGAAGGTCATCAAAAATGGGTGCAACCCCGCAGAAATACTCGGAAACGGCCTCGGTATCCTGTTCGAATCTGGAGAGGTCCTGCGAGAGGAGCGGATCCACCTTCTGGATGCCGCCTCTTAACTTTTTTCACCCGGGGGTCAAAGTCGTCGACTCCGGGGTTTCAAGCATTGTCCCGCTTTAACAAGATTATCGCCGGCTATTCAGACTAACCGTCCGCACGAAAAAATAAATATTTGGAGGAGCTATTGTGGCCCTCGTGCGCAGATGCGAAATACCCGCGCGGAAAGCGCGACGTAGGACAAAACCGGTGGGCGCACAAAGGTACCGTTTTTCCTCGACAAGGATTTCGCGGTTTTCCTTTTCTCAGCCAGTGGCAGCGGCAGATTGAAACGTCAACCGGCCGGACGCGTCGCGTCGGTTAATGTTTCGCTTTTACGACGCGACGTCGATGGTTTGACTTTAGAAATGTGTCCGGATATGTACCAGGCGGCTCAGTCGGACGGCTGGGCTTTGAAGAGATGCTTTTGATGCGGTCGGACTGTATTTAAATCTTGTTTTGAGTACCTTTCGCTCGGTGAATTGATCCTTCAATACAACTAGCCGAGGCCACCTTTATGTCGATTGTGACTTTGGGATCCGTTCCTTTGTGAATTAGAATTTGCCACTCTAAGCTATCGATATTGGTTTTTAATTGAAATGCTTGAAGAATTTATTCATATACTTCCTGATTTCTCTACTGTTAATATCTCCCTTCGTTTTCCCCTTATTCTTCGTTCACTTAATGATTTAGAATTGAATAAACGTTATAACGTTTGATCTGAAAGTCTGTGGAAGTAAAAGAGCTTCTTGAGAAGCGAACATCTCGTAAGGGAGGTTTTGTTGACGTCTCTAATGGAAATGGCGTGTGTAAACCGTTCGTTCGGGCAGGACACAACATTTTTCGCCCGCATCCTTTTCCGCGAATTCGCACGAATTCCTGGCACGTCCCGCGACGAGCTGGCATTCGGGAATTCGCGGCACACAGCCGTGCCAAGATACTCCGAAGATAATGATGAAAAAATTGCCTACCGGAACATTTCGACCTTGGCACACAACCCCCAACTTCCCCCTTCCAAAATACATGTACTTCTCAATTCCGTATTAAAGAAACTTAACTTTTTTAAGTTTTTAAAGTCAGTTGAACAACAAATATTTTAAACACAAATCGTCTTAGTTTTTCATAAAGGAATTCTATAAGTGACGTACTCGATTTCCATTTGTAAAAAGTAAAAAGGGTTAATTTGAGAAAGAGATGATTGAGGATGATTGATCGCGAGACGGATGGCATCCTCCCAGCGGATCGTGTAAAATCGAGTGGTAGGCGTTCGTCAAAAACGCAATGGGAATCGGGAAGGAGGCGTCAGCGGTGGTCGTTCGCATTTTTTGGCATCGTCATTAACAACATTCGCCCTGGCGCGGCTCGACTTACCGCCGCGGAGACGTTCGAGGAATCGATTATGACGGCATCGACGCGTGCTGGCATCCCTGAAGAGGGTCACACGCCTCTTTCACGTTTTAGACGCGATTCGAATCGCTGGGAGAAGTGTTTATGACGCAAAAAAGAAATGATGATGGCGCTCACGCGACGGCCAACGGCTGTGCCCGACCCATGGTATTTCAACCGCTTCGAGTTTTTAATTTCGATGTTTATCCCGCGTTCCCTTCCGAGTTTCAAAACAGTTTCAACCGAATAATTCTATTAAAATTGTATGCTTCTTATAAATACGTACAAGTAAATAAAAAAATTGTTAAGTATTTAAAAGGACTTGTATTTATTCCTGTTTTCCCTAATTTATTTCCAAAATCTGGCTAGCCACAATTCGTATTCAACTCTCGTATTAATGAATATTAATTAATCTTGAGAGGAAAGTGAACAATTCTCACGAAACTCTTAACGAACAATGAGGTGTAAAATAGTTAATCGTCAAGCATACGCGCAATAAATTTTGTTTACTATTACTTGGAAGCTCTCTTTCAATTTTATATCCTTTCATTTCTACGAGATTATAATGCTTCGCACGATTGCGTAGCGACTCAATTCGCATATTCGCATCGAGTCGAGGGTGCGCTATTGCCACCAGGGTGGCTCGCCTCTCGAGCGACATGGGTGGCAACGGGAGAATATTCCTGTCATGCGATCCAACCCGGTAATGACTAAACACGCTTAACAACCTACGCGTAAAGAAACTGTAGCCTAATAACGCACGAGGAATTTATTAAACAAGTAATTACGATTTTTATCAAGCAACGTGTAACATTATTCCTGATTATAAGGAGAACAATGTGCTCGGTTCAAATGCCATTCGGATTACCGGGCCAGAGATAAAAAGGAAGACGCTCCACGACAATTGGTTGTAGGTTCCCTTAACACACTGTATTACATTAATTTCCAAGTCGGCCGGGCTCTGTCTTACGCGCTGATTAAAACTCGGTGTCCCCGATCCGATTAGCATAAACAGTATAAGGAAACCTCGTTTGCGCGCATCGCTCGTAATGTCATCGAATTATCAACGCCTATACCCGGTAACCCGTGGGTCCGGGTCCAGCCCGAATCCGTGTCCGCTCGAACACGCGCTCGAGCGTTATCGCGTACATGCGTGGCGCGGGCGTGTGTGCGCGCGCGCGCGTGCGTGCGTGTATGAGGCACGCGGCAATCGGCCATAAATAATGCATGGGCATCGTCGTGTCCCGGTCTGTAATTTGATTGCGGAGGCGTCGATTTAAAAGTTTGGCGCCCACCTTCCCTCACGGACGCGACCATAATGGCACCTACACGAATCGTGGCGTCGCTCCCAGGGGAGCGAAGGGGGGCCGGGGGATAGGGCCCAGGAGGAACCAGTCTGCACGGGCTGGAGAAAGAGAGAGAGAGAGCAGACCAGAAGGATAACGTATGAGTGGAAGGGGATGCGAGAACAGGGGGGTGGGTCGGTGTATCGGACGAGACAATCACACCATTGTTGAGAGGGCCGCGTGTAATTAACGATAGCATCGTTCGAGAATTATTCATTTATCATCGATCGGAGCTCGTCCTCCTGTGCTTTCAGCGACGTTGCGAAGCCTCGCGATGAAATGCGATCGTCGCGAAATATTTTCGCCCCCGCGACTCCGAGCTATTCACGGAATTCCCTCTGCGTGGATCGAAATTATATAACGGAGACTCGACTTTAAATGAGATTCGAACTGCCTTCTATCTTCAGATCGAATTATTAAATATTGATTACAAATTTTGATAATCTGCAATTGAGTAGATTTCAATAAAACGAATCTGAAACAGACAGTTAGCCGAGGAAGAACGGTTCTTACTGGAGAAAAGGATTCACGGATGTCAGTCACACACGGCCAATAAATTCCGCGGCGGAGTCTCGGTTCGCCGCGTTTTGTTTATGGTGGTCCTAACTTGGTCCCGGTGGAAGACTTAGATACACGCGAGGCGTGCACACGAGTACGATGATCGTGATTAATTGGCAAGCTTCCAGGTAGTGGAGGACGCGATGCGACGATGCGATGCATCGGCCGGTGGCGACTTGCAAGTGGCCGCGGGTGAAGCCCCGGCCTTCCGTTCGCCACTAGCCATTGTTCCATGATTAATCATCGATCGCCGTGGTCACCGTTTCTTTCGCGTCGTTTCGATGTTTCTCGTGTTGTTACGACAGGGCCGATCGTTCATCGGCACCGATTATACCGCGTTCGATCGTGACCGTCATCCGAGACTAGCCGACCGGAGCTGATTTCTGTTTCTGCGTCTAACCTTTCTATAGACGTCGACGATTCCCCGGAATGGGATCGTTAACGATTCCCTTAACGGATCGTCGTTCACGTTCACGACGACTTATATCGATTCTTCGATGCGTTCGCCGATTTTACGGCCGGATCGTGACTGCGTTTTCTGTCTATTTCTATTATGAAACGCGATGTATCGAATACGCACGTGATCGAACAAAGGAAACATACTAAAAAAAATCTGTGTTTGGCAGCAGTTATCTGCTCATTAATAGCCAAATAGTGGTCCATTAAACAGACAGGATGCAAGTGTTATCTTAGACAGGAAATGATGAAACGTTGTCTTATCCATAGGAGAAGATACGTCTTCCGGACCTCATCTTCCTATTTATTTTTCACATCATTGACTATTCCAGAAATCTCTCTGCAGGATGCATGAGTATAATTTCCGTGATTTCTTTTCGAATTTGATTAATCGTGAACAATTTTGTTCACTTCTATCGTCGTTGGAATTTCTTGACAGTGCAATTAATTTCATCGAGTGTCTAACACGCAGCCGAATCGTAGTCCAAGTGCCAGTCTCATTAACAAGCACCGCGACCGCGCTGGCTCGGCGACCGGGAAAACGAGGGGGAGGGCAGGGCGATAAATCGTTTCGCGGAGGATGGATCGTGACCGGTCGGTTATCGAGTGTCGACAAGCAGCGTTTCCGTGTAATGTGACATCATGGAAATCAACGATTCAAAGCGTCCTCGTCATAACCATTTACCGTTGACACTGTCTGCATCGTTCAACCGTTGTCAGGACGTTGCCTGCATCGACAATGCCGCAGGGACGAGGGAGGAACGGAGAGCGCGCTGGCCGGACAGAGAACGGTGGTTCAGAAGCCGGAAGCTAGCCCAGCGATGTATCATGGCTAGACGACGCTAATCGATCGACCGTTTTCGTTAGATTTTCCTCGATATTTCGACGCCTAGTAGTGTCACGCTCGAAGGAAGTCGCCGTGGAACGTTTAACATTCGTCGCCGATGGAATATCAATCGGATCGTTCGTCGAACAGGGCGGAATCAGTGATTTGACAGGCGTATGATTCGTGTTTAGGGAAACGTTTCGGTGAATGGTGTGAACGCGAGGAATGATAATTCTCGAGGCGCTCTTTTGGATATAAACGACGCGTTAAACGAGGAAATAGAAAGTCAGTGGTTGAATAATAGTTTCTGAGGAAACAGTAATTACCAAATGAATGAAAGATATCTACGTTCCTTATTCATGAGTGCAATCGTATATTCAATATTATGACAACAGAAGATAACAAACTTCAATTATAAATTAAGACATATGAATAATTTCTTTTAAGAAACAGAAGGAATTTGCTAGCTCGAGGAACTGACTCAGTCCGCGAAGAATGAGCCAAAGCAGATCGGCGAGAAAGATTCGTGCGGTCCAGACATTTCTCGCATTTCGTAACAGAACAAAAAGAGAAGCCAGGACAATTTTATTAGGATTGATAAAATTCCTGCGATGGTTCTATTGATGAAAAAGAATATCCTCATGAATTTCTATTATAATTTTACATCAGTTTCTCTAATCGTGAGGAATTCTTTTTTATTCCTAACAACGTAGCTCCTTTCCATTTATAATAATGAAATATTAAATGACGTCGAACGATTACAGAGAATCCCGTCCCGTCAAACGGGAGGAAAATAGAAGATATATCTAGGCAAGGAAATAAGTCGTAACGGCACATAATCGTCGCGATAAAGTGTTTTGATAATTTATTCACGAGGTCTTTGGGGACGGAGAGGAGAAACGCGAGGAAGGTATCGGGTGACTCGATGGAATCTCCTTATTTTTTATGGTGAAATAATAGGGAGCTCGGCTGTATTTTTCACTGGATCGCGTCATTCTAAAGTTACACTCTGCCAAAAACGCGTAAACTAAGTGTAACGAAATAAAGAGACTAATTTATTCACCCGGTCTAAAGCCAATATTTCTGATTCCGAAATGCGGGATTCATGAAAGAGATCAGAAAAATTATTTCAATTGATTACAATCTCGATTTCATCGTTGAAGAACATTTTTATCACATAAGTCTTGGCTAATCTTATCAGAAGATTGTAACAGGGTAAAAATTCATCGAGAATCAAGGATACCCGGAATCCCGGGAGGGAGGAGGCCCAATCAAATTCCCATGATTCCGAATTAGCAGATGCTTTCGCCAGATCGAATGGGCGCCCCGTGGCGACCCTCGAACAGAGAAACCCTAGTGGAATACGCGGCCGACCTTAAGATATTCACGACAACTATATTAGCCGCTTCAGATAGGATCGGCATCATACTGCGCCAGCGACACGCTTAACCCTGGCCAAGGTCCATCCACCCCGTGCCCTCTCTTCCCTTCTGGCTCCTTCACCCCGCGACGACTCCCCATGGTTCACTGGCACCATTCTGATTTATGCGAACCGCCCTCTTCTTTAACACTTTTGCTTGAAAATTCCCCGTGAATAATCGTGTCCCTGTCCCGAGAGGGGTGTCTGCTTTATTGGACCATACCGACATTTGTTTTTCCTCGTCCCTTCATTTCTCACGTATTATAAAAGCCATTATAATCTCTGTTTCAAAATTATTTAAAACAGCTAATCAATATTCTTGTCAACATTTGTTTCTCCGTATCTATTTGTCAAACGATTTTCTATTAACAATTCTTGTTTCCTACGAATGGTGACGCGAGGGAAAAACGATAAAAACTGACGCCGCGTATCTAATTAACGTTCCTCTCCCTGAGCAGTATCGATAAATAAAACGGAGTTAATGGAAGGAAACTCGAATTTCGTCCACGTGAACGGAGAACCTGTGGGTAATTGAATAAAAGTCACTTCTCGACGTCCAACAGCGTCGAGGTGTGATCGAGCTCTCTCAGCATGACGCGCGGTCCTCCGCCGAGCGGATTCCAGCCGATCCTCGCGTGCACTCGCGCTTCCGTTGCCCCAACCGCATTAAGAATAGATACAATTTCATGCATACATCAACGATCTTAAAGGTGTCGATAATCGTTAAATAATTCGTGGATTATATTTTATTGTGATTTTGTTAAATAATTCGTGATTCATATTTTTTTATGCTTTTGTTAAATTATTCGTGGTTCATATTTTTTTATGGTTTATGTCTGTACGTTTCGTTGTGTGTTCTGCTTGAGAGTCTTCCGATCAGATATCGCTATCATTTCGACTTGCTTGTTCCCAAAGAAATTGTCCACCGGTGTCGCGTCGAGGGCGAGAGTTGGCCGTAAATTAACATGTAAATCCGCGGTATTAAGACGTCGCTGGTAGCGCGGGATGATGAAACGCTCCGTCCCAGCATTGTTAATCACGGAATTAGCATATGAAATCTGTACTATACACAGGAGACGGCCGAGCTATCGACCAACCTTGCAGAATGCACGAATCTCAGTGACCAGCATCGTATCTGTTCGAATCGAAGCGAAGAAAAAACGTGCATCGCTTCGAGTTCATGGATTCTATCGATTATGAAATACGTTCATCAAATCCCTCGTTTTTGATCGTGTCTAATTAGTCGTCGAAGGAGAAATTGAGTTTTAAAAAACTTATCGTCATTCTCCTTGAATAGAAAATCTTCGAAATGATAATTAAACAGCGTGTTCGTACACGAGTCTCGGTAATCCGAAACGGAAGCCCATAGATGAATTTCTCACACGTATCCCACAGTAAACACGAACGTAGCCCACTGTAGTTGCATCCCGACGTGTGTATAAAGCCTGTCACGGGGTGTGCATAATAAATATAAGAGGGGTTTTATCAGATCTCGCCCGGACCCCTGCCAGCCGGCGGAGGTATCATAATGGCCGTAAGCTGATTAGCCCGTTGAATTTGTCCACGTTCTCATAATTGGCGCAATAAGCGCGCAACTTCCTTTACACGTTTCTTCGCTTTCTTAACGCGCGCCATTCGCCCGCTCGACGCGAACAATTTTTATTAGGATTTTAACAACCGTTTTATCCCCGTAGTAACCCAAACAGCTTAAACTTGGCGCGTATTGGCTATCGGGAGGAAAGAGACGGCGGAGGTGTTCGCATACCAGATTTTCATTTCGGCGCGAGGAATAAAAAATGTCCGCGAGTCCCAAATTGAAAGGCAGCCGAGGCGGGCTGGTGTGCGTGCCCCTTAAGCCCGTATTTATTCAGCGGCCCCGGACCCGAAAAGCCCCGGGAGGGAACAAAACGTGCAACAAATAGGAGTTAATCGGCCGGCTACATCGATACTAAACGCGCGGTTCATTGTGTGGAGGCAAACGCCTGCTCGATATAATTGGCCTCTAATTAGACTCCGGCAAAAAAGAGTAAACTCATCCCTGAATCGTCTCTCTCACGCATCTTTCGCTTGCCTCTTCTTCTCGCAAACGAGAAGCTTATTTCCTGACTAATAGTGTAATCAATTTTATTTTTTTTCAATCGTGAAGTGTCTTTCTCTTCTGTATTAACTTTCATATTCATAAATTTTTCATACTTGTTACACACAATCTGAGATCACTGAATATTTCGCGTTACTCTCAACGAGAATTCGTGAAAAATCAAGTAACATTAAAAAATCAATTCGAGTTTGTTATTGTCGTTTCTGTCGAATCGAGGCGATTCATCGAGCCCGGTGTAGGATTATATTTAAAGGAATCTGCTACTTAGGGGATTAAGGAAGGTCGAGACGGCAATGGGAGTCAGTTTGTCCGTGGATGACGAGGCTGTGCTTCGCGCCACGTTACAATCCCGGCTCGTTTCGGGGCTGACCGATTGAAAAGTCACCCGAGTGACTAATGGACGCGGGCTAATTGCCAACAAAGCCAAATCAATCTCCATCCACACCGGCCCTATTTAAGTTGAGTCGTCGCGTAGACGCCCGCGAGCGATGACAGCTAACCATACACGGGCGCACAGTGGCGCGGACCCGGCCGCGATGTAATGGAAGCTATTCTCACCATTGTATCGTGTCCACAAGGTTTCATCGAGTAACTTTTACGATTAAACCAGTGTGAATGCGTCGATGATTGCCGGTGGGATCGCGCTGATTGAAGACTACTTCTTATTAGGAATCTTATGTGACTACTTTTCAAAACTTGTTAACTATAATTATATCGTTCATCTTAGATTGTCTTGTAGTTCACCAAAAATTTCAACAGAGAAAATGAAAACTCAGAATCAGTTTTCTAACATGTGTGAAAATTTCTTATAAAAAAATTATACATTTCCTTAATGAACATCTGATTGGAAAATCGTTCCTATCTCTAAAATTTTATTGTTTTCACCTAATTTTCAGAACTTGAAGAATCTAATTATATAATTTATCCCAGATTGTCTCGTAGCTCATGAAAAATCCCAACAGAGAAAATAAAAGATTTCTCAACATATATCAAAATTTTTTATAGAACTTCACATTTCCTTTATGAACATCAGATTGGAAAATCGTTTCTCCCCAAAATTTTTTTTCTCACCGTCGTATAGAAGCGAAGAAACCCATGTTAAAAAAGGGATAAACGTCGCGGCGAGAATGAAATCTCCAAATTCCTATTGAATCGTAAAAAAGCTTGGACGTCTTCGCATAAACACGAGACCGGTCCTACGAACAGTTTGATGAGCCGGTTTCATCGTTAATTAATTAGCTTATTGCGCTGCATCGGTCCTAATGAGTTTAATGCCCCGCTAATTATCGGTAGCGAGGGACTTTTACGGCCGGTAAACGATCGCTGTAAATCATAGTTTAATTGACCAAAGAGAGGAGTGAAAAAAGGAGAAGATACACGTTTATACGGAGGTCTAGAACGGTACGGCGTGGCGGGTCAACGATTTCGATTCCATAAATTACGACTGGATTCTCGCGCGTCACGCACAGAGATACATGTTCGCGCCCGCTATTTATGATAATCGATTCCGATCCCGACTGATATTCGAGTTGCGTTCCGTGCGCAAGAACACGAGATCGTGACAAATTCTGTATGAAACATTGAAAAGTTTAGGATAATCTCTGGTGTGAATATAATAATATTCAATTGGCGACGATGCAGAATCCAATTTGTACACGAAATGTTGAAATCGGCAATAATTTCCGCGGCGCGTTATTAATTAAAATAATAAGGTGTTGCGGAGTCGCGACCCGCAGCAAGACAAACATCCTCGCGAACAGAAAAGGGAGGCCGAGGGGCGCGAGAGAAGGAAACTGTACGGTCGAATATGAGAAAACGATGAAAAAGAGAAGCGAGGAGGATGGAATGAAAGGAATAAAGGTGTACGCGGGAGAGAGAAGTATCATCGGGAGGCGTCTGGCTGGCGTTCGAAGGTGGCAGATGATAAGAGGAAACGGGAGAAAGAGAGAGAGAGAGAAGAGAGGTGGGGTATAGGTTAACGAGGGTGTGATTCATGGGGCCCTGGCGGCAGCGTGTTTCCCCCTCGTGCTCGAAAGGTGCTCATATCCCGAAATTATGTCCGAGCTGCACCTGCTGTATCCACTATTCCAGTTTCCCTCGGCTTCCCACTGTCCTCCGTAACGGTAGTCGCCAGCTCGATCTTACGATGGCGTCTCTCCAGGGAGAGACTGCTTAATCCAAACCCCGAACCTCCACACTGGGAAAACACGCAATTCTCGTGTTCGTAATTGGACAAATATTGTCAATGGGATATCAATTTTTAATGCTTAAGCATACCTGCAGTTCGTAAGTTCGTGTAGAATTTCTACAACTGAGAGCTTGCACCGATCGAAATATACTGCGATTCACACAATTCTTTAGTTCCAATATTCCAGTCTATAATTACAATCCTCAAATAATTGCACTTGTTCAAAGTGGAAGATGGCAGAAAAGTTGAAGTGAATTTCGACCGTCGAACAGAAAATTGTTTAAGTAATTCAAAATGAATTTTGACATTCCGAGAGTCGTAAAAAACAGCGAAATTCCTGTGCGTGAGAACCACTGTCCGGCGCGTCCAGGTATTATTTAACTTGGTTAGGGAGCGATGGTGCGTGCGACTGATGGGTATGAGGTTGTAAAGGATCCCTTCGAGACATTAATATTACCAACGTAAGCACCGACTCTGCTTGTAATCATGGTGCATCGTTGCAGCGGTCAGCCAGTATAGTTGGCATAAGCTGCTCGCGTATGTGCATGCATACATGCGCGAGGTTGAAACAGAGGGAAAGAGACGGACTGGCTTATGCATCGTAGCTCTCGGTTGCACGCCGGCAACAACATCGGCCTGTAGGATCGATCGAAGTAGCATCGGACACAGGCCGTCGTTAATCGCGATAGCCAAAGCGCTGCTTAAACGACCGGTGTTTTCGCTTTAACGTCAGTTTAGCCAATTTATTTCGTGGCGAACGTGGAAACGATGAAACTTTTCGCGAGGTCCTTCTTTCTTACTCGTCGATCCTCTCCCTAGTTTTCTGAACGGGCAGAATGCGTGTTCGAAGATTCTCTCCGCCTGTTGGTCCTTTTGCCACGATGTACTCCGCCGCGTTCCACGTCGATCATTCGCTTAACGACAGCGACTGATAGATCCGTCGAGATGGTTAAACGTCTCCCTTTCAACCTCCTGGCCTTCTCCTCTGTCCACCCTAACGAGGACTACCAGGGGTGAGGCGGTTAGCGGTTATCAAGCGAGCACGTTTAATCGCGACGTATAAAACTGTAATTGCACGTCTCGTTTATGTACCCGCGAGCTCTTTAATTGCTACTCGCTTTATTTATGTGCACCTTCGATAAAGGTAATATTCCGCGTAACGGTCAAAGTAACATTCTGTCGATACTAATGGCATCCAAAAGGACGTTATAATGATAACAGTAATACAATAAAAATTTTAATTCGAGATAATAAAAACAAATTGAGACGACGAAGTATAACATAAATGAGATAAGTTATCATCTTTTTCAGAAGTGATTAAATTTCAAAGATGTCTCCATTTATGAAGAATTGAACGATTTTGAAAAAGCGATTTTATTTTAAAAAACAGATGCTTGCTAGAGGATCCAGCGATCGTATAGTCGCTCTCGGGACAGAATGGAACGGAAGCACGATTCACGATCGTAACGATACTGTTCTCCGTCTCGGAGCTCGTTCGCGACCACCGAAATCCGCCGTTAAACGCGGCTTATTCCAGCTATAAATATTTTTTATCGCCGGATCCACCGCCTCGCTGTATTATCGGGCCGGGTGACACGCGCGGATCTGCGATTGTTCACAGTGTGTCGCGCAAATCCATCGGCCATAAATTGACGCGTACCTGGCAGCGAACGAGGGACACTAGATCTCGCCCAGTGATACAACCATAAAAATCCTTTCCAGTCTCTAAAAAAATAAAAATGACAAATTCTTCTTCATGGTCACAAGAGTCATCGTAATTGATTTGACGAAACGTCAAAGTGAATGATTATTTTTCGTTCGGTTTTAAACATCGAACTTTACGTGCTTCTTAAATTTATTTAACAATTGGATAATTTTTGTCCACGTAGAAAAGTGTTTTTATCTTTTGAATTCCCTGTGATCCCTAAGGATCAGCTGTTTTCCTTCCACGCCTCGAACAGTATACACAATTTCCCAGGATTAATCTAACTGTATTAGACCCTAAGTCAGGGATTATCCTGGCGAGGATTAACTGTCTGACTCCGTCAATGACGGGAAGCCACGACTCCAACTCCGAAAGCCGAAAATCTGTCCGGAAAAATAGCAGATAATAGTACGGCGGAGTTAAATGGATAATTTCGGGTGTTCAAGATCTGTGTATGAGTGAGCCGACCAGAAACACGTTTACAAACTTGCAGATTTTCGACCATACCGTTCACTGGACCATGCCCATTGCCTCGTGCTGGTTTTTGGTTATCCCTGACCACAGAAAACGATTGTTGCGGTCACCTGCAGATCATCACTTACCCGCCTACCCTCTAACTCCTTGTTAAGGACCACGTGAAATCTATGGTTCCCTGTTTCCTTCGAGCAACAAGACGGAATCCTTTCCATTTGCATACGAATAAATTTTAAGAACTCGAAACGTGTTTAAGAATTAGGAGAACGTGAACAAAGTCTTTTATAATCCCTAAAGCTAATTAATCTCACGTTAGTGGATGCTGATCGGTATTTTCATTTACGTCATAGACCTGGGGAGACCATAAACGTCGAGTGCATTGCGAGAGATTATTGAATAATATTTCTATAGTTCAACAAGCTCCGTTTTAAAATCGAAATTTATGGAACGGTACGGTGCACGCGATCGTGACAGATTATTGACGAGGAACTTTCGTTCGTGGACGTCCCACCAGGTGATTCTAACCAGCGGTTACGGTAATTACGGGCTTATTTGCTTCGACGTACCATTGATTGACACTGGAACGGGGTAATGAATACGTTATTCGAACATCGCGAGCAACCACAAGCTTCTGGGGGAGCTAAGAGATGGTAAGATGGTAATTGTCGGCAGTAAAGATCGTCCAAGGGGTTGTATAATCAACCGTAATCAGGAGTTTGGAAACAGGAATTCATCGTTTGATATTATTAGATCCGTTTCGAAAGCTACGTCGACGAAACCTAACACGATATTAAATATGACAGGTATATTAACACTAAACCTATTATGTACTGTTTTTAAATTCTTCTGCAAGAAATTAAAAGGAAATGAAATTTAGTTTGTTAAAGTTGTAATTATTGTTTAAGCTAGAATCACTGAAATAACAGTGCCTCAAATTGCATTTAAATATACATAACATGAATTTAGATTTAGTCACTGGAGTTAGCATTTAGAAAATTTCATCCATTTAAAATAATTATTTCCTCAATCCAAGCAAAGATCAGCTGCCATTCTTTGTAGCAAATATCAAGTCTTTTAACCTGAGTCCTAACCCACTCCACGACTAGATATCCCCTAAATTGCATATCAATTAATGACACGGTGCCGTAATAAATTCTGACAAGCAACGGTGTAACGATACGCGATCACGATGCAAGTAGACATCGTTTCATTTTAGACAGAAGCAAACCCCCGGTGGGTAATTTTATGAAATCCTAGAGAAACAACCCTGTAAACGGTTTTCTCTAAGAAGAAACCCGAGAAGCGTCTAGAGAACACGGTGAACCGGAATAAATTAAGCGAGGACTGGCCGGGGAGCAAATATCCGGCGGGTGGTGAAACGAGGAAGAATGAAAGGATCCCGAGCGTCTCGACGCTCCACCCACGAGAGCCTTCTGACGTTTTAACAAACAGCGCCGCGCCCAGAGCGGATAATTATTTTTGCGCCGTGGATCGCCTCGCGTCTTCATTTACCCGGGGCCGTCTTCTCCTCTTCCCACTTGCTTAGCCTCCCTCCGTCCTCTTCTCGAGCAATGCCTACGTTCGGTTTACGCGCGAACGATTTTTCGTAAGCGATCCCACCCCTGCGTTTGCGCCTCTTCTTTTTTCCACCTTCTTTTTTCCTTTCACGGCCCTCGGGCGGTCGCGGTGAAGGGTAAGGAGGCGTGGTGCTCGTTCAGCGTTTTAAATCACCTCCGAGACGTTACCCACGTACGTACGCGAACCACCTCCGACAGGACCCTCGACGCCTCCATTCGCGATACACCAGGAATCCCCTTGGAGGAGTCGGCCCGCTTTCGGTACCCTCAGATCAGATTCGTGGGAAGATCGCCAAGTTTCATGTACGTTTTATAAATGCAACAGGCTTTACATAGACTCGCCTCCATCGTCCAATGAATCATCGACTATTTTTAATCGGTCGTTGACAATACGGAAAGTAATTTCTCATAGAACATGTCCCTTCTATTAATCTCTCTTGTAACTAATCCTTGTTTTTCTCGCTAGACTGTTAGAGAATCCTTTACATTCTTGACGTTTATGATATAGGAGTCTATGAATGATTTTATCGGCCATACATGCCCCGGCAAATTTTACGATGTGTAGCACAATCTCTTCTCGTTGACTCGATCATTTCGCGAATCGTATCTCCGTTCGGTCGAACGAGCATTACCTCGTAACTGGTTTCGCGAGGCAAGCACGAGATAAAAAAGGAAGAGGAACAACGAGGCGAAGGAGGTGGAGAAGAGAGGAGGCAGAAAACCAATATGAAATTACCCTCGCGCGAGCGAGCGCCAAATTGCAGGTAATAAAGAGGGCCGATAAACAAATGAAGCAACGAGAGGCGCGAGGTGCGGCTTCTCCCTCGTACGGCCGGGGGAAGAAGAGGCGACGACGCGGACAGAGAAGAGCAGGACGAGAGGCTCATCTGTACGCCGCAAAACAAATACATACCTACTCGTTGCCACGGTTCAACGAGCGAGACCAAAGGGGAAAAGGAATGGAAAGAGAAAAGAACCAGCGGCTTTCGCTCGCCGCCATTTTCGATACGGCGATGCGACGATCCTACGTTTTAACCCTTCCCATAAATCATTCTATTCTGATCAAATGTATGATCGAAGAAATAAATTCATTTTATCGTTATGTATCGAACTGTTATTTTTTTTACCCTTTTTCCTATTTTTATTATTTTTCTGAATTTACACGATTCGAGAAATCGATGATTTCTGGAAGGGGTAAGTTTACAAATTAAGAATGTAATATTAATGAAGTCCTACCCTCGACGATCTCCAGCCAAGAATTAACTCCCCCTAATTTCTTGATAAAAAAAAAACCTGTCGTTTACGTCAATGTCCGAGTACGGAACACACACGATGAGGGGTCGATTCCCGGCATATGTCAAAATGAGGGGCTGCCCGTACGGACAGAAGTTGACGCATTATAATTTTACGCTGGCGATAGTCGCCGGCGACGAAACTTTCCTTCTTTGTTGGCCAGTCCTTTCAAAATGGTCGTAAAGTGAAAAATAAAGTAAAGGCTTGGTTAACGAGTAGCCGGGAGGGTTTCACGGTTAAACGGACGCTAACGATTCTCGCGAAACCAGCGACAACGACGACCTGTCGCTCCCTCGGATACGCCGTATTACTGTCAATCATTAGATAAAGAACAGTTTGGCGTTAGCTAAAACTCGTTTTCCTTTCAAAAGAACGATAATTCCCGACCAGTGAACAATTGTGACGTGTTTAGTACTCGAAGACCTTAGAAAGCCTGGGAAATTCAATTTGCCGTAGTTGGAGAAACGATGTCTATAGGAGATGCGTAGTTACGTCTATTTCCGTCGAAAAATCAATGAAGTTCATAAAAAAGGAACTTGGCTTCCTACTAACGTGGTGAATGAATGCTTCCAAGTAATTTCCTACCCTTCAACATTAGAAAACGCAAATTCATACTCATGCCAGGTACGAAACTGGGCATGAGACGTTTAGGAAGCTGAAAATGAAATTTCTTTTCGTATTGTTGGAAACTGAATCTGTGATGAGGGGTCTCGCCCCGGGACGAATGTAATCGGGCAATTAATTAACCGTTAGGCGTCGCGACGAGACTGGACGGCACGCGATCCTCGGGGAGCTCGTCTTGAGCCGGGGCCAGTTGGTCAGCAGCGACGGCGTCGGAGGCTCGAGGGCCCCGCGATCTCGAGCCAAGATGGCCGCCCGTACGGCCCTCCTGGCCTACCAACCACGATCGGTGGGGGTAATGACGCTCATCACCCGACAGTGTTTTGCTATACCAACATCGGAGCCAGCGAGAGAAGATCGAGGCCCCGAGCCTCGAGCCGCGAGCAAACGAAAGAGAAGGAGCGAGATCTGATCTTATCCGCGATAGGGAGACCCCGGGTGTCCTCCCGCCTCCTCAACCTCCCAACGAACCCTCCGCCGACTCGCCGATACCACCTCCATCACCCTCTTCTCCTTCTACCGCATCACTACGCCTCCTCCTCGACGTTGTCTCTTCTCTCTTCGAGACGATTTTCATCCCGACATTTTCATCTCTTCGCGCGATTGGTTCTCTCCTCCGACCTTAATTCGCCTCTCGAACGTCGTACATCTAATAATGATCTCTGTGCACTATTTGTTTCTCCTGATTTAAAATTCTTCTTTACTCGTGTACAGATGGGACAATGATTTTTGACCAGCTCCGGCTTGTGTTAATTTCCTCTAGGAGGACGAGCTTAAAAAACAGTAATAAATCTATTATGTCTTTTTTTGAATGCTCGATCTGGCGTTGATGCTGTTAGATTTTGACATAATTTAGACGTATCAAAATGAAAACAATTTTAACAAGGAAATTTCACACGGTTTTTGCAGTACAAAATTTTATTTATTGATTAATTATTGACGATGACAAATGATGCTGCAAATAAAAGTTGGAAGTACTGTTATTATCTGCAAAATCGATCGTATACAATTTTCTTCTATCTCCAATACTTCAGAACTAATCTAAAATTAAGGGTCGTTTAGGAGCATTTGAAAAATTAAAATTTCGCAACATTTACAAGTGAACCCCTTGAGAAAATTTTGGAAAAATAAAAAGATTCTTTCCCTCAAAATTTCAAAAAATGCTTTAAATAAAATTTGTAAGTACTGTTATTGCCTACAAGAAAAGTCGTATACAATTTTGCAACCCAGCAACATCGATGCCAGATCGAGCATTGAAAAAACAAGACAGACTTATTTCTCTTTTTGAGTCTTGTCTTTTTAGTGGAAATTAAGAGTAACCAGAACTGGCCAGGTATCACTGTCCCAAGCTGGACGTCATCCAATGTCTTAATTCTTCAGTCTTTATTTTCTTCAATGCCACTTCTTCACTTCTTAATCTTCTTAATTCGAAGTTCAGGCCGACGAAGCTGCAGCTACTTCGTCTTTTTAACGGGATTTCATACTTGTCCATCTCCGGCAGTTTCCTGCCGGCGCTTAATAATATCTTCACCACGGTACGACTTGTTTCTCTCAGGGGGCAACGTGTGGGTACAAATGCCAATATTCCTCTCTTCATTCCGATAATAAGGGTTCCCCTCTGGAGACGGAATCGGGACGTGGAAGATCGATCATAAGGGACTAATGGAGGACTCCATGCGGAGGTGGTTTCGAACGCGGCGGGCATATTTCACGGGTGAATTCTTAATTCGCCCGTTGCTAAGAGAGCAGAACCGTGAGAGGAGCCGCGAGAGAGCACACGCGCGCCGGATTGCACGCGGTTAACATCGATATGATTTATTAAGGCTGGAACGAAGTTAATGAGGGAACCGTTTAAGAGGCGAACCAGCCTCTTTTAAAATAAACCTTCGCTCCTCTCTGCGGTCGAGGCACCAGAAATTAAAAAGTAAATTCGTTAACCGTGTACGCAGTCGGAAAGAAATACAGCCGCGGCGACCGGCGTTCTCTTTTTAAGAAGTACATACACACACACACGTAAAAACGATTCTGTGTTTGCTGAGAAGCAATCGCGGTGGAATAAAATATTTCATCCGAAACTGATTATGTTGCAAAGAGCGTACGGTGTACCTCTTGGCGAGCTTTAAACAGCGGATAACTAATGGTCCTCTCTGGTAAAGAGGTTTCTTTTTATCCTTGACTTTTCATTCTTCAATTCATTTAACAGAGTTAATTAAACCGATGATGAAAGCTTATCGAGTTTTAACTTTATTGCACCAATTACATGGCACGCGTGGTGCGAGAGAAGGAATTAAATTGTAACAGTATCTACAACTGTAATGAAAACGGAACTTAAACACGGATTGCAAAAGTATATCGAAGTTTGAAAAAATAAGGGAAGATTGAAGGCAACACAGATCAGTCGAGGATATAAAAGGAGAAATAAGAAGGTGAAAGAATCTCCGTTAAATAATTCTCCGATAAAGATAGACTAGTATTAGTCGAATTCGATCACTAGATCAACACAGTCGAGACTCACGCAAATAGAGAAAGGAAGATGATCCTGTAAATGCAGCGAGAGGTTTGGTGGACGGAGACGGAAACGGTGGAGAAAACAAAGGAGCATCGGTAGAATGATGCACGAGGTGTGTTTAGGCGCGCGATAGTGACGTGCTGCACCTCGGTGCATCGCCACGGGAGCCGTTCGTAGCTCGTCTGTCTCTTTTCCACCGTGCACAAGCGGTATCGTTGCCTCCTCGTCGCCTCCTAACAAGACCGGGATAGAGCCGTCAAAGCCGCAGGGGGGCCACGCTGCCTCACCGACCCCCTGCTGGCCGCCATCTTGGCTTTTATTAACGAGAAAGGAGTCCCTTAGCCGGTCCCTTAGCCCGAGGAAGGCCAACATTTCTTCCACCACCGAGGAGAGATTCGCCGCGGTGAGACGGAATTCATTAGAGCTACGTCTGGTTAATGACTCGTTCGGCTACCTTGCCACCTTTCCACCGAGGCTCCCTCCACTTCTCTACGAGTATTTTTTTATTCCCTCGGTTTTCTCAATTATTGTTATAGAGTTCCACAAGTAAATTTCAACATGAATTTCACCGTAATTCATGTTCGCATTCACGGTACAAAGTGCGACACTGACGATTTTCGGTGTTCCGATCCTTGTTGTACAATTTGCTATTCAACTGTCGATTCGTGATGACTTACAGACTGTCCCCTTTACAAAAGAACTGCATGTCACACTCGTTCGCGAGGTTTTATCAAAAGATTCCATGTACTTTGCGAATTGCCGGCGTCTCACGCGATTTCGAGTTTCAAAAAGTATCTCATCCAACTGGTCCTCCTCGGACATCACGCATTATGCAAAACGCGACTGTTGAAGAATCGTCGGAACAAAGTTGCGCAATTTCCTTATCAGCTGTCGCGTGCACGCGAACGGAATACCCGTTCGAAGCCTAGCAGCCCCCGAGGACGATGGCCACACCATTGTAACGGTCAGTTTATAATAATATTCGAGCGGCTCAAACACTTGCTGCGATGGCTGTCGTAACTTATCCCGAGGACACACGATGATGCTCTTCCGGTTCTCCACACAGTTCCCTCGTGTGATAATAAATAATCGTTGCCTCGCCGATTCGTCTTTCCTATTTCGCGATTTCCTCCAGCGATGTTTCTAATTCCCAGCTTCTTGGATATTCAGTCACGTTTTAATTTTATAAACGTTACAAGTGCAATGGAAAAAGATCAAGATTAACGAAAGGAACAAGCGGTTCTCCTAATTTATCCAGGAAGAACATTTTCCAGAGAAATTTCATATTCGAAACGGTTCCGCGTCTCGTGTTTTAAAGGTAATATCTAATCTGACCGTGGAAGGAAGGTGGCCATTTCCGTGATAATGACGAAGAATGGCGTATGGGAGTACGTATCGCGATCCATTGAGAACGTTAGCATCGGCGATGAAGCGTGGCGATGGTAAATGGTCACTTACGTGGAAGCGTCCTGACGAGCGGCTGTCGCAACGAGTTTATTCCTGAGTACTCGACACCGCGGTTATTGCCGATTCTTCCTTGTTGCGACGTCGCGGCCGTTACCGTGTGACGACGGAACGACGAAACGACGTGGGCGTCGAAGCGAGGCGTCTCTTTAACGCCGAGCATATATTCGCCTCCTGGCTGCACCGCGATTGTTCCTCGGACTTCTACTCGCCTCACACCGCTTCCTACTTCGCGAGGGAACAACGCAGAATCGATCATGAATCCTAAGTGATCGTTCGTTCAATGCCAATGCCGGTTTCTTTTCACTTTAATGATTATTTCGTTGTATTCTGAAACTTTTATTACTCCTCCTGTTAACTCTGCTTCCTGCTCGATAGTTAATAGACGATTCGGTGAATCATCAGAAACTCGATTAGCGTAACTACACGGGCATCGTACTAGAGGCGATTTCAAATCGGGTTGCAAGATATTCCATAGAGAACGTTTCGAATGGTTGTTCACGGCGCGGATCGGTATCTGGCCACTTTTATCGACGTCGCGCGACGCCAATTAACCATATAATCCTTTCGTTCGCGGCTCGAGACCTGTGGAAACACAATCCGCGAACGCGTCGCGTGTTTATTAAAAGTAATGACTGGTACGGCTCAGGAATCTGGGCGATGCTCTTCGTCCTGCGACATCGAATCTACCTTCGCTCCCAAGGACGACGATGCGCGTACGATGCTCCCTCGGGAAGATTAAAAAACTTTGAAGAGAGTCTGTCTAATTAGTGGAAAGACGAAAGCGAAGATACGTTGAATTACATCGAGAACTTTACGAGACGTTTGGGTCTCTTAACTGATTTTTTTTTTCTTTTTTTCTTTTAAATGAAATCCAGAATTTCTACATCCGACAAATAGTTCTGTTCGGCGTTAGGCATGTAAATTGTTGGACGATTAGCATCTTGACCTTTCGACGATTACACAATCCTCGCGCGAGAGTGCTGTTCCTTAGTACCCTTTAGTGTTTCCTCATTGTTTAAATTCTACCTTCCACTTGCATGCATTATTAGCAAACCTGTTTTTTCTCGACTTTTAACCATTTTTCAAATCACTCAGTAGAGTACTTGTCGCTGTGTCAAACTGAAATTTTATACCCCGACTGACCTTTCGACTCAAACATTTCCTCGTTCGCGAGGATCCTTAAAAGTAGATCGTAAAACACGATACACCTTCACGTCTGTCGAAATCTCATCAAATTTATTCCGAAACACCCGAACTCGTCGCTTGCTATGACCGTCAAACTCGTTCTACCTCCTGGCTGACTTTGTGCACTCGATACTACTGTTCCTTTCACTTCCTTGTACTTTCCTTTTCACCCGTCCGATACCTATTGTGATTTCATTGTGGCAACTTCCTACTGGCTGTGTACCTAATTTCTAGTCCCATTAGGTTCAATCCCTCGTCTAATGTTCAGACTTCATCGAGTCGTATTAGCTTAGCAATTAATCATCGAACGTTTACCCGTTCATTTTAAATCACCTCAGTTCCTCAATTCATTTTCAAGTTGCCTCGTGTTAGTCAATTTAGAATTTAAATGAATATACTTTAAACAAGTTTCAATCAGTGTACATATTTGTCGAGACTGATTCGAAATTCAATTTTTCCCACTCACAAGATTACAAGGTTTAGAATATTTTATTATAGCTTTACAATTTGAATTTGCAAATATGGAGACAGAGTTGTCAATCCTGAGATCCTTTCTATCGGAAATTGAGATAAGAAGTTATCCTGGTTGAAGACAGTTCGCGACAACGAAAGACAGAGGGGGTAGTTCACGTCCTTCCAAAGGGCGATATGGAGAGCGAAGACGAAGAAGAAGACGCGTGAACGTCCATGAAAGAAGGTAAGGCACACGGAGGAGAGGTTGATTCTTAACAGTACCAAGTCCCCAGTGGATTTAGATGTCTTCGCCGAGATACGTTTCCACGAAGCAGTTTCGGATGGTCCAGGAGGAACCCAGAGACCCACTGTGACGGACCGCGTTATGCGATCCTATCCCATTGGGGGATCTTTCCTCCAGGACTGGTACCGTTGCGGCTATGGTCTCTTTAGGGACGTGTTCGGCTAACAAATTACCTTTTGTTTTGGAAACGTAACGGTCCACAGTTTTTCTTGCATTTGTGGCAGGCTGAATCAAGTCTACGAGAGGGAAAGTATGTCCCTTGTACAAAAAGAGCCTAACTTTTAATTCGAATCTTATCAACTATTTATAATTCTACTCTTTTTCTTGCAGATATCAGCAGATTTTTTTTCTTCACTAGCAATTGGAATCGCTATTTGCCGTCGACAAAAAGTCACCAGTGGCTCTGGCAGTCGATGTCCAGGCTTATCAGATAGCATTTGTTCCGTGGCATTTTTCCGCGCGTCAGCCAGCGAAACGAGACTGTCGACGCAGGATGATCGCGCAGGTGATCCCCCCTCGTCCCGTACCGCGAGCCATCGAAGAGACGACTCGCGGTCCGGTTGGCAGGGCAGGAGCGAATCCGGCGAACAAATGGTCCTGCCGCGAGCAGATCGCTATCGTCCACCGTCGCTGGATATATTTATACGAGGCACCAGCTGGTAATGTGACCGTGGAACCGTATGAGACACGTTCCAAGCTCGGCGCGGGACGTTCGGACCCTGTCTGATTAACCCCGATCCCATGGATCGGGTTACCAATCCTCGCGTTCAAACTCTCACAGCCCGATAGAGACGTCTAATTTGTGAACGCGATCCCACGACCGAATCAATGCCCGATATCGGAGAAATTAAATCACACGATTTTACATTTTAACACCGCGGCTCTCCTCTCGTTTGACGTGATAAAGACACGTCGCTATTATCATTATCATTAGCTGAGAATGTTCAGGATTCCATTGCCCGAAACGGAACGTGGAGCGTCAGAAAAATTCTTAGGATCTATAAAAGAGATTTCGAACCTCGCTTAATCTTCCGCAACACGATCCCGCGGAATCGTCCATGGAACACGTAACGCACGCCGGGAATACCGATAAAATATGCCAGGTGGTGTCCGCGGTCGTATAGCTGACCTCAACCAGATCCGCTAATTATTTATCCGCGTCCGCGCAGCGGTGGATCATTGGATGGGTTGAAAATTGAGCAAAAAAAGCATCGGTGGAAACGTCTCACTCGGCACGGGTCCGGAAAGCTCGCCCGGTGAACGGGAGAAGGAGAAGCGAAGGAAGAAGGTACACGACGACACCAACGACTGACGACGACCACGGTGAGGAAGAGGGAGAAGGCAAGCGGAGGCTGGAAGGGAAAGGCGCAAGTGGTATAATCGTGATAAGCAGGTGATAGATGCTCCTCAGGCTCTGCACTGCCGTGGCTCCACGCAGACAATGGCTATTTGTTTCTGCCTCGACGAAGAAACACGTCCTTACGTTTCTCTCTTCATCCTCGATCCTGACGCTTCCTCTCTCCTTCTGACCATACGGCTCTGCCTCATCTCTGGCTGCTCCTTCTTCGTTCGTCCGTTCGTTCTCCTCCTTCCTTGGCTCTGTCCGCTCCTACGAGCACGTCTTCCTCGCTCGTCCCTGTTTCGTCTCTCTTCTAGAGGTTCGCCCTCGTAAGAAGTTCGTTCGTGGCCCATGGAACGATTCCTGAGACACACAGCACTGTCGGCTAAATCGCATCGACAGATAATCACAACTTAATTTGCCCCCCGCGGGCACGGCCCTGGTAGCCACGAATCCGGCCGAGTCACCCGGGTCCACGAGTCGAGCTGCATTCTAAACGCCGCAACGTTCCAAGAATCACGTCTTCATTGTATGCAGATGACAGTATTAACTCCAAGGGGTTGCCGATAAGGGGTAGTCCCCGTGGGGTGGATCCTTTCAACCGACTGATCAACGATCTTGAACAGTCTCTTTCGTGACGGTATAGTGCCACTTCCGGTCGTACGTATGAATCGTTTAATATGGATGAACCAGTAAAAGTGTTCGAGCTAATCTCCGCTTTATTCCCAAGCCGATTCAATCGATCGTCTAACCAGAGGGAAATCGTATATACGCTAGGCTTTCAGAGGAGGATCTTGCTTCATTGGATGTCACAAGCGTGGCGTCGCGGGACCAGCAGAAAAATCGTGGCTTCTTCGGGGGAACGGTTAGCGAAGTCGGGCCGAGTCATCGCCTCATTAACGTTCCAGGATCGTCATTAATCATCCTCCGAGATCCATTGTGCCACAAGGAGAGGCGCGAGCCCCGCCACTTTACAGGCGAGCGCGAGCGCGCGCGCGCGCGCTCGCTCGACGATTAGCGACCGGGAAAAATCTTTCGTCCGGCCGCGAGAAAGAAGAAGCGACCGTTGAATCGTCGGCAAATGAATTTTAATGACGGCCGGCTCTCTTCGATCGAGCCATTCGAATTGGCCGCGATGATTGATACATTAAGTATGAGTGGCGCGCGAGAATCAACCGATCCATTCTTTTGGATTCGCGCGAGCGAGCTAGCGGGCCGGATTTGCAGGGGTGAATTTAGTGTTTGCGCTGGAGATTGTCGGCTCGATCGATCCCCGCTCGCCGGATTCGTCGTCGATTTAAATAGGAAACGATTCTTTGTTGCAAAATCGACGTGCAATTTCGTGCCGGCTGGACAAACCAGTTCCCGTGTCTCTGGCATTAAACTGCTTGAAACAAACGCCGGTTACACGCTCAACAAATTTGTTCCCTCAATTATCCGCACGAGATATCGATTTTTCAACGGCCTCTTAAACGGGGTTTCAATTAACAGAGACATTGTAACAATTCCCTTCACCGTACGAGTTAAAGTGGTTCATTAATTTTTAATCATTTAAGCGGAGTTTACAAGGGAAGGTGGACTCTGGTGGGGATGTTTAAATTACACGTGCTAGCCATTTAAATTACAAAATGTCGAATAAATTATAGCTGATCGAAAGGTTTGATTCATTCTTTTACCGTCACTCCTTCCCTCCGTCGCTGCCCCTCTCTCTCTCTCACTGTTTCTCGTGCGGAGAGTTTCGAAAGGGTATCGGCGATTTTCTCAAATAGACGGCACTGCCCTCGGCTTCGAGATCGATGGACGTAGCGAGCTAAACTCGAGCAAGAATATATTCACGGCTGTCCCGCATGAATAATTAAAAAGCACCCAAGTACGATATCTGTTATGCTTATCAGTTGATGCCAGGATAAGGTCGTTCGTTTATAAGATAAACTGCCTATAAAGAAACAGGAATCCTACTTAATTCCCGTGTAATAAGCCTACTAATTGCACTTATAAACAAGTTTTTCAATCTAATAATAATTGCATATTGTTCTATACAAAGTAGCGTTAATAACAAGCGTCACATAAAACCCAACAAGAAGTGTACATATTATTAGTTTTTTTATTAAACCAAGGAAATAAAAAGTACTATGCGTGTTATTATTTATCTGACCGAGTTAGCGATAAATAGATGTACGAATAATTAATGTAAATTCTCAATGTCAGTTTCCCGTGAGTACAGGTAACCAAAGGTATTCTTCAGCAATTGTTCTCTTTCCAAAATTCTCCGGGGCTACAGAAATCATTTATCAAGAAGCGCGAGCATCGAATCATGACGTGCCGGCGTTCCTTCGCCGTTCCCCGTGGGTCACGTTCTGCCAGCGAGAGATTCCGACATCCTCTCCGCCGTTTCTTTTTTTCCCTGGAAGACGGCCGCGGTACAGCGCGGCGCGTTCACCGCGCGGAGAGAGAACTTTATTAAAGCTCGATCGGTCCTCGAGATATCGGATTCCGTGAAGCGGCTATTCGGCCGGCTAATACCGTGAAGATGTAACGCGGATAACCCCGCTTTATTAATTAGCTGCTCTAATCTTCCTGGAACTCGTGTCGCGATAGCGGCCGCGCGATGCATCATGCGGCCCGCGGCCCGCGTATCGCCGCGATTATCAGGCTTGTCTCTCGGATTCGTTCCGTTCCGACTTGCCCACGTTCTCGTTCGTAGAAACTACTTGATACTCAAGAGGAATTCACCGGGATTCGAATTAGAAAATTCGAATTTTCAAATTTCATAAGATTTCTTCAAAATCGCAAACAGCGAATTTTATTTGAAAGAAGGATAGAAATTTATAATTAACGATACTTCTGAGGACTCGATTGAAAGAAGTCTGGGAAGTCAAGAATTTGTCAAATTTGAAAGTCGGGAATACAAGTGAACGTAGCTGAGAGCCCCTGATTACGCGGAGGCACATGACGACTCTATCAGGCCTCCGGCATCGTATGGAATATCCGTAGAACCCGCACACAGGCGAGCCGCGAGCGAGTCTCAGGTGTTCTACGCGCCTGTACGAGAGTGTTTGAAAAATATGCGCGAAGATGGTATTCGCCTGCCACCTCGTGAGATATCACTCTCACGGAGAGACGAGAAGCCCATTAAAACATTAAAACAACGCGGCTGAAAAGCCGGCCAGAACGAAATAGGCGTCCACTCTTCACAGAAAATAATTCATTTTCAATTACAAATCATGTGACACTGAACAACCTGGTAGATGCTACAAGACACGGGGACAGAATGTACACCCCTTCGGACGTAGAGGGATGCATTATTTATGAGCTGCAACGCAGCACCGCGCGCATGGACGGTCGCGAGCAATTTGATTAATCTAATCGAGCCTATTAATATTAAACAGTTGATTTTTGGCACCGAGCGTGATTATCGGCCGTGTAAAGAGCAGCGGCGAAAATTAACGCTGCGACCACGCCGGCTGAATCCTAATCGAACGACGACGCCCGTCGATTGGCCGGCCGGCAAATTGGTTCTTTGGCTACCGACCGACCAGCCATAATAATCGGACTATCAATTTCCTCGTTACGTCGTGTAATTTATCGACGTCCTCTCGTCCCGATAATACGATACCGTGACTTCTTTTTGTCAGCTAAACAAACCTCGGATGCTGTAAAATAAAATCGTTTTGTCATTTCATAATTAAATCGAACATTTAAAAGATGCAACATATTCCTACTTAAGGATGTATTGGCTATACAAATCCCAAAGTTTCTCAAAGTCAATTCAGTCAATCCCAAAAGTTTATGTACCTTAGAAAAACGCATTTCCTATAATTAAAAATAAATCGGCGGCAAAATTGCGAAAAATGCTTCGAATAAAAGTTTTTTCTCTTCTAACTTCGATATTTAACAAGTTACGTATGATTATTTGACATTTTATTGATGTTGACAAAATCCGACCATTCCACCGTCGAAACGGTGAACTTTTGGAAAAAAATTTCGTTTTTCCTCAATAACTCCTAAACCCTTGGAGATACGGGAAAATTGCATAGGACCTTTCTTGTAGAGGATGGCGAGATCTATAATTTCCATGTAAAAAATTTTCGCTAGCATTAATATTTAACGAGTTATTGATGAAAAACGAAAAAACAGTTTTTTCCAAATTACTCGTTAACTATTGACACTAGCGAAAAATTTTTACATGGAAATTGTAGATCTCGTCGTCCTCTACAAGAAAGATCTAATGCAATTTTCCCGTATGTTCAACGGTTTGGGAATTATTGGCGAAAAACGAAAATTTCGCAAAATCTGAAGGGGTACCCCTTGGAAAAATCTCGGAAAAATCGAAAATTTTTTTTTGTCGTTTATTATTAGCAATGTTCTTCCGACGTCTGATTTCTTTGTAAAAAATGCGTTTCTAAAGTGCACAAACATTTGGGATTGACTGTATAGCCAATACATCCTTAAGTTCCCTTTTCACATGTATAAAAACATATGCAGAAGTACCGAAAGAATACGATCAATAAATGATATCGATCGCGCCAGTAGTTCCCGAAAAACCAACGAAACCTACGCCGCGAACGCGGTCGCAATTTTTTCCGCAACAGCGTTACCCGATATCCCGTCATTAGGCTAATAACGATAATGACGGTGTAACTCGAGCGAGCCGAGGTATGTACGTACGCGAGGGATTCTAAAAGGGCCCGAGACAAGACAGGGTCCGTTAAACACACATTTTAGGCGCGGCGATCCGGCTGCCCGGTTGACTATGCTTTAACGCGGGTCAAAACCGATGATTATGTTGTCAGGGTGGGTGGAAAAGAGAGGGTGAGCAGCGCGCACGCATACGCGCTTGTGCTCGAACCTGCTCGCCTTCCATCTTCGACGGTGATCACGTTTTTGCGCACTCGCGAGAGGCCCACGCTCCTCTTCTCGCGGGGAGGAAATTGCCGGATATATTCCTACGCCTCTATCCGCGCGTCTACGAGCGACAGGGAATTTTCATGCGAGTAATCGCCGATCGATGATGGATCGCGTCGACGAGATCTCGCCACGCCGAGGCGATGGGAGAAAATTGACGAATAATTGTGAACGATGTTCAGCCATGGAGAAAGTCATATGTTGTTCGGTGAAATTTTTGCACCCAAAGGGTGAGGCGAGGTATAATGACAGCGTTCGGTAATTTACACCACCCGCGCGTTGTTTGCACAAGGCAAGACGTGTAATGAATGCATTTAATATTTTCTGAATATTGAGACGTTGTTGACATTAAAGACATCAAAATCGTAACAATTTGCTTGTATTTTATTTATCCGCCTACCTACTCTTTTTTCCTCGATAGAATATTTCTGATATTCCAGGAAAAACGAACGACCGAGAGTCAATTACGAACGCTAATTGGTGTCACGGTTCTCTACTTCCTCGGGATCGTTTCGATCAGCTCCGTCTAATGAAATAACTACTAGCAGCCAATTACTCGCCGATGACGAGAGAACGACAGTCCAGTAACTGGAAAATTATCGGAGACGATAACGATGACCGATTCGTGTGATTGATAGGTTCCAATATGTTTGACTTAATTCACCTTTTTGCTTAAGCGTCAGCGGATAAAAATGATCTTCCACTCCCTATTTTATAATTGCGCTAATGAGTTCCTACGGGAAAATTGAATCAAAGCCGAAGAAGCGATGCGTGCGTGGATGTTTCACGCGCGTGACGCCGCCCCATTATTCTCACTGATGAAACAATTAAGACAAAGAACAATTACCAGCCGATTCGCCTCGTTATCTTGCTGGACACGTGTAAGACAAGCTGTTATACGGACGACCGTCTCCGTGCCGCGATAGGTGCACATATATCGAACGATAATTATAATTGCCCGCATCTTGTTACAAGCGGGTCGCTTCCTTCCCGAAAGCACATGCACGAATTCCATGCATAAACGCTTTTATTATCCCCCAGAGATTTATCGTCCCCTTTGGTGAACCCGGCCCGCGATTTATCGCCCCGATGAAATTTTGTTTGATAAACGTTCCTTCGAATTTTCGAACCGATATAATTAACATCTACGTCGGAGCTGTTTATTGAAAAATATCGCGTAACGACGCGACGTGAACCGTGGAGAAAAAAAAAACTCGTATATCCGTACAGTAAAATCTAATCTGTAATTATTTTTACGACTCACGTGCTCTTCCAGATACGATCAACCAATTAAACAGTACCTACTGCCGTTCAAATAAACGATCGTAGTAAAACCGAACCTAAACGTGGATAATCACCCTCTTTTACGTGTGCCCCCCCTGTTCGTTCGATTACACCGTTTGCAAAAATCAAGTTCAACAGTAATTTACGCAACTGCATATGTATTGTACGTAGTTAGAACTGTCCGTGAATTCTACCGGGAATAAATGAATCATCCGTTGCCTGTTACATTTTATTCAAATCTACCGAATCTATCGGAATTTTAAATCACTCTCACGTGTTCAAGCAAACCGATACGATCGGGACAATTACATTGCATTAAATCAAAAGATGAATTCTAAAAACGGTATGAAAGAATGGAAAGAAAATGGCGAAATGGCTAGCTTCATAGATTTCGATCAGAATTCTACAATTTTATATGTTCTATTATTCTACGGCTAGATGGATGGATTGACGAAGTACCGCGAATCGCGTGTGACCCTCGGTGTCACACGAGATGACCCGATAATTGATTCATTAAGAACATCCTGCTCGATCCATTATTAATAATCACAATTAGTCTGATATGAAAATTGATTGTACGGCGCATCGCAGACTAGCTAGACGATGCTAAATAATACATGGTAAACTCGTGAAGTAAATGACGCGTGACAAGCCCCCATTATAATGTAACGGTGCTACCCGTATCACCATTTCATTTCCCACAGGTGGATGCATTTATCGTTTTCTTTTAATAAACACTATGCTAGGATGAAAGTATAAATAATTGACGATTGTAGAACGTGATCGCTGCTAAAGTTCCGAAGGTAATGCGTTTAAAGATAACGCATCTAATACATGGATCACCCGTACAAAATTGTCGACGGAATAAAAAAGGTTGCAATTCCGCTTACAACGAATAGCAAGCACTACCGCGAGCCATCTCTGTCGTTTCTACTGCCAATAAATCTGAAAATGGAACGAGCCTCTGTAAAAAAAACGGGAATCAATCCGACTCAATATTTTTCCCGCGCTGATAAAAACGGCGGTATTTACCGAACAGATTTATATCAACCGTCTCCCCCAATTTTTTTTCTCACGCGCGCTACGCGCTACGTGTGCATCACCCCCGTCGGCTTTTTCTACCATACGGGAGCATATCGATTGCGTGGTCCACGATTGGATAACACCAGCTCGGGTTTCTATATCGAGTCTTCGATTATTGGTTCACCATAGGGTTGGTGGGCGAGGCGTTTGCACGTGTTTTCTCTTTCCCTTCGGTGCCTCTCCGTCGGTTTCATCCTGCAGGACCAAAACGAGCTCCCAATTAACCAACAATCCGAAACAATTTGGCCGATCAGATCGTATCTGCGCTTTCAACGCGGAGCTCTTCTTTGGGTTCCTTAAGCCGCGTGCACACGAATCGCTTCCACGGTAGAGAACGTAGAGCAATGGAAGACAGTTTTCTAGGGATGCTTCGGGCATCTCTGAGATTTTATAAATCAGATCTCTCGTTCGTTCGTTCAAACGTTTATAATCACGTGGAGCTTGTCTTACGTTTACGAGCATTGACGGTTTAATAAATTCTTCGCCAATTTAATCTGTACTTCCCGATCACTACAGAGAATTCTCGAAAAAGTGAACGGAACTGATTGCTTGGCTACACGCTATCAGGTTCATGGCGAACCATAGGATTAGCGGCTAGGAGAGAAGATCGGCGTAACAAGGACGAACGAGGAAGAGATCCCAGTGGGTGGATCGAGGCGAGCACCTACTTCTGTGCGGATCAGCTTAGTTAGACACCGATAGGACGAACGCGCTCTCTTTGCACCCTTATTATCCTAATGCCAGTACTTAACACACTGTTGCTTCGAACGTATTCGTCAGGCTTATTTGCCGTGGCAACGACCGGCTGTCCCGGTTCACCCTGGGATCCACCTCGAGCGACCCTGTACCCCTTTTATCCAGCCATTTTGCATTTTCTACTTCACCTCCAACGAGGATCGCTTTGAAATAGCACGCGAGATACCACAAAGAGGAAACATAGATGGTAACAAAATTTTGAAACATCGACTAATTTCGAAAACTGTTTACACGTAACCGCAAATTTGACGCGCGAGGTAGGCCGAAAAGCTTCGAGCAAGGAACTTTTTATAATCTCACATTTTTAGACTAGCTAACAGCTGTTTAATTCTGATTATAGTAACAGGTGTACAGGTGTTATAAAACAACCGAATACACGTGCTCATTTCAGATTCGCTAAAATTACAGTTCCGCCGGACTAGTCACGATAGGTTGATCTCTCTAAACTTTCCTTCGCGGGCAAAACCGTGCAAGCACTGATTTCAGGTGCCCTCGGAACGATCTCCTTCTCCGCGGCGAAACAGCATGAATTATCATAACGTTACTGCCAATTTCGAGCGAGACAAGAGCACGTATAATCTCGAGGAAAAACAGAGAAAACGATAAAAGTCTGCGCGACGACGCAGGAGGAGACGCAGGAGGACGAGACGAGGAACACGATGAGGGCAGTGCCGCGTTCGCTCTAGGCACCCGGTATATGAGGAGATCGTTCGTACGCGATGCTGCCCCAATGGCGTGGCGTTCTCGGCCAGATAATTATCACTAACCATCAGCTATTTGCGAGGAATGGCTGATAATTGCTACGTTGTTCGGTCTCTACCAACCGATAAACCGCCTAGGACTCCTTTTAGACGAGCTGCTCGCAGTCACTGAAACCAACCTCCCTCCGGGGCTCCACCGACTCGAATCCTAATCTTTTTACGTCCTCTCTTTTTATCTCGTCCCTTGGCAGCTCTGGAGTTAGCGCGAGGCAAATTCCGTTTCGCGAGTATCTCTCATTCTTTTCATAACAGGAAGTTTGTTGCGATAAAGGTATATCGTCATTAATTAAATGCGATTCATCCTCGTACAATTATTGATGCTCGTTAACCGGGTATAGATTCCGGCTAATCCGCCCTTCGAGCTTGCAAACATTAATCGCAATTAATTCGCAAATATCGTCTTACCGAGGAATTGCCGGACGCCATGCTATCGTGTTACGTTAATCTAAACGTTACTTCGCGTCGCTTTCAACGATGGATACTCGAATTAACGGAAAGCTAGACAGAGACAGAGGGAGAGCACGGGATCCGGGGCGAAGAAATTTCAAAGCCGCACAACACCCTACAGCGGAAAGACACGCAACGTTAACGCGCGTGTACTCCCGAGCCACTGGTTGGATAACTCTCTTATTGCCCTGTAAATCGTAATGTTACACCAGCAATTTAATAAGCCGGCCGCGTTCACTTATCCCCACTGACGAGCGCTGGCTCACATAATAATGTTAATGGTAGCGAGTATATCTTCTAGGACAGCTCGAAGGAGCCGGCTTCTAAACGCGAGTGTGTTCGACCGTGTTACTACGAGTTCCAGCGGCTGTGTAAGTCGAACGGTGATACAGTAATACACGTGGAAGAGGCTGCTGGGAACTTTAAACCGGAGTCGAGCAAATTTTATTCGAACAGACCGTCAACTTTTATGGACAATCGAACTTTTCCAAGTCCGTTCGAATATTTCAGATTGCCTCTACGGTGAACACTTTGAACTATAGTTAGTCATAATAGTCATTACCAGATTCAAACAGTCCTAGTATTCTCAACATTCGTTAAACGACTTTCTCCGTGTCCGATGACGTTAAATACTTGCAACAGACGTCTGTAACTTTTTTCAAACATCGACTTTCTCTGTTCTCACGCACACAACATACAAATCTATGTAACCACTATTCTAAGTATCATTCTTGATGACCAAAAAAAACATCTAATGCTATCAGATTTGGAAATTTCTCCAAAACACAAATCAAGCTCACCGAAATGTAAGTTTCGTCAATCGTTCTAGGATAAGAAATCCTCCCATTGATAAATGTCATATATACAATAAAAACTTGTGTAGAACAGATTGACGAAGAATTAATAGCATGCGTTATCGGATGAGACAATCCGAGAATTCGTCGAGTGCCCGAGTCCTGGAGGAAGCTCCGGTGCGCCTCGAAAGCACCCGTAATTACGCGTGGCGACTATTCATTAAGCTGATTACACCTTCCTTCTGCCTCCTCCTGTTCCCGTTTCTTCCCGTTCCAACTGACCGGAACGTTATCGCCCCGGCCGGGTTCGCGTAAAATCGACCGATCGATCCTCCCCGCGGTCCCCCCCCCC
>NW_017151492.1:84887-103445 GCF_001652005.2 Ceratina calcarata | reverse complement strand
CCCGTAACCCTCCCGCCGCGAACCGGTAGATACCCTCTCGGTAAATACCCTCGTTCTCGCGTGTGCACACACGTTAGAATTCCGCCTCTATGCATCGATTTTAACAAGCCGAATACAGGCATTTTTCTGGGACACCCGTTGATTCGATGCCAGGCCAGGCGTTCATCTTGATGAGGGATCGCGGAACACCGTTCCATCGTTCGGGATATTATTACCCGCTCGTGATGGGGGAAAAGGTGCTGCCTGCTTCGTTCTTTTATTACTACTCGGGGCCCGTTTCTTTATTTGCAAACTTGTGAAAGAGGAGGCTCGCATCTTTTTATTAAGTCGATTCGCTCTTATCGTGATCACAATTTTAATTGAAATGAAACACAAGCGTTCGTCTCTGTTAATATACCATGTAAGATTTTACGACGCGTACGGTTGAGGAAGCGATAAAGTAAACTAGATTTCATTTTCATATACGCATTAATTAACATAAATGAGTCAATCAAGACGGGAATAGAAACGGGGGGAGGGAACGGCACGGCTAGGTTATTAAAAGAGCTGATCGCGACGAGCTTCCTTGCTATCACCGGTTACTAACAGAGTCGGTGTACTCAGGAGTGAGTTTTGGCCGGATACTAAACTTACCCGTGCGTCCGATCGATCGATAATGAACGCGTGGAAGTATTCGACGCGGTTACGTGACCGTGCATACGCGTCCAAGCGTTCCGTCGTGAATGCACGGCCCACGAAGCCGCACATCTCACTCGGCTGTCCCATCGACATTTTTTCCATGTGTTTCACTAGGTCTCTGAGTTGAAACCCTTTCCTTCGATTCTGGGACACTCTATTTCTGCTTCGGATTAATTGCCGTTCATTTCTCGGAACTTACACGATCGACCGTCTTCGAGATTACCGCAGCCGAGCACGTGGAATCGATTGTGAAAATCCACGTATTAAGCGACGGGGATTTTTCGAAACGGTGATGTGTGCGCCGCGGCAGCTTACGCCGACAAGTGGAATCGGGCCGAGCGTGGAATCCGGAGAAGTTCAACGGTTGGAATGTGGAAATCGATGATCACTCTGGCTACCACTCGAGGAATTTTATTGAACATACTGATAGCAGTGCGCGATTCGCCTCATTTACAATCCACGAAACACGGAGATACGCGGTTGGAACTATTTTACTAACAGCTTATGCAAATGTCCGTCGTAGCGATTAGAATCAACCGGCTATTCAACAATGTCATTAAAACTTCCTCAATTTTCTGTTGACTCGAATACGTATGTAAATTTCAAAAGGCAAACTTTTTATTCGATGAACAGTTTTGCGTAATAAGCTCCATTTGATGCACATACAATACGCCATCGTTAGCAACGCTCGCCACAATTACCCTGATATCAATCCCAATAATTCACCGACTTTATACCAGCCCTATAAACGTTCCTAACCACCGCGGCCAGCCAGATCGTCGTCGTCGTCGTCGTCGTCGTCGTCGTCGTTCCAGCGAACTTTATGCAAATTTACGAGAACGATCAACGCGTCAGGCATAAAGTCCATCAGCTGCGACGTCGCGTCGTTCAGCAGCCGGGTGCAAGCATTTTTATCGCGCACTCGAGCCAGCGAAACCGGTGCCGTAACACAATCGAACGAAAGCCGGAGTCCGAATACCGAGGAACTCGTGAAATTCCTTCCGCGATTGTTCTCTCAAACAAAATGGGACGAAATTATCACGAGAACATAATTTTGCAGAATTTCCTAATACGCGGCTTCGAGTAAAATTTTGAATAATAAAAATTTAATGGAAGCTCTGAATCCGGAAAGAAAGGTGTCCCGCAATTATCTCTCGATTCGTTCTGTGAATCCGTGGAATTGTACGTTGAAAACGATTCAAACCTGGACGAGAATGATCGAATAATACCGAGAAGCACTGTGTGGCTGTAGAAAGCGAAGGAAAAGGCATGGAACAGCGTTACGCGTCTAATAACCGAGTATCATCTCTCTGTCGAGCGATGAATTTCTACGATTCCAGATCTCGGATCCGCGGATCTGTCTAATGTGACCCAGCCACGCGAACCTATCATAACCTGGGCCAACCTCGGCCAGTCTAACCACATGTTTGCGCAGCTAAACATCTTCCAGACCTCGATTTCACTTGGATTTGCATTTCTACGACTGGTAAGCGCTAACGTTCCCGCGAGATCAACGTTCCGGTGTTCCTTTTTCCCTTTTACCTCTCCGTCTTCCTTCCTTACTTTTACTCGTTCGAAAGTAAAATAACGTGAATCAGAGGAACGAATTGATTGTTCCAATGGAGATCGATCGACGTCATTAAAAACCAGTCAATCCGATCCCTACTCGAGTTTTTTTTTTACCGAATTTGAATAATCAGCTTGGCAATTGATCAGCTTCGATAATTTGTTGTTTTAATATTTGATTTAATTTAATAATATGGCACAGAAAATGCATTTAAATAGTTTCTTCCAGTGTGAGAACTGGTGTCTCTCGACGAGATTTAATTTGATTCCGCCAAGTGTCCCCACGAGCGGAATAGGCCAGTTTCTTCGATTCCAGAAAAGCCAGTTCATTATTGAAGAGAATAAAATGAACTTTCTCGTTTACGAGGTTAATTGTTAAGAATTCTAAAATCGGAGCCAGCTTTTCATTTTCTCCAACCAGTTTCCACGCGGTCAGAACTCAACCATCGCCGTAGGTTCCTGAAATTGGCCTGGGTGATTCCCTGAGACCAGTTCCCGGGATCAAAGTGAAAACGCACGAATCGGTTTCTGGCAACCGTATAAAGACACCTCGAAACCAGTCCCTATTATCAGAGCGAGATTCCTTGACATAGGTTTACTATGTCCAAGCTTCTCGACTGGATGGTAGCAACTTTGTGGCAAAACTTGCCGGGATTCGAAATCGCATGAAAAAGTAGAAGACGTGTTTTAAATAAAAAATAAATTGAAGATGATATTCAGATCGATCGCTATTATTTAATAAACTATCGAAAAGTGGTAATAGACAATCCTCCGAAGATCGAAACCCTCGAAAATTACAAACCTAAAACAAACAAGGGTTTGAATGGTGAAAAGAAGAAGAACAAGAGTGGAAAAAAGGGGTAAGAAGAAACGAGGAGGCGGCGGAAGACGATGCGTGTGGGTTCAGCGAAGGGGGTGTCGGGTTACCAATGAAATACTGGTACCATTTTGTTTACAATATTGTCGGGGGTGTATCCGAGGAAGGGGGCAGAAGGTCGGACACTTTCACGGCTCGTTGTCCGTTCTCCACCTCGGGAACACCTTTCGTCGTCGTCGTCGTCGTCGTCGTCGTTCCAGCGAACTTTATGCAAATTTACGAGAACGATCAACGCGTCAGGCATAAAGTCCATCAGCTGCGACGTCGCGTCGTTCAGCAGCCGGGTGCAAGCATTTTTATCGCGCACTCGAGCCAGCGAAACCGGTGCCGTAACACAATCGAACGAAAGCCGGAGTCCGAATACCGAGGAACTCGTGAAATTCCTTCCGCGATTGTTCTCTCAAACAAAATGGGACGAAATTATCACGAGAACATAATTTTGCAGAATTTCCTAATACGCGGCTTCGAGTAAAATTTTGAATAATAAAAATTTAATGGAAGCTCTGAATCCGGAAAGAAAGGTGTCCCGCAATTATCTCTCGATTCGTTCTGTGAATCCGTGGAATTGTACGTTGAAAACGATTCAAACCTGGACGAGAATGATCGAATAATACCGAGAAGCACTGTGTGGCTGTAGAAAGCGAAGGAAAAGGCATGGAACAGCGTTACGCGTCTAATAACCGAGTATCATCTCTCTGTCGAGCGATGAATTTCTACGATTCCAGATCTCGGATCCGCGGATCTGTCTAATGTGACCCAGCCACGCGAACCTATCATAACCTGGGCCAACCTCGGCCAGTCTAACCACATGTTTGCGCAGCTAAACATCTTCCAGACCTCGATTTCACTTGGATTTGCATTTCTACGACTGGTAAGCGCTAACGTTCCCGCGAGATCAACGTTCCGGTGTTCCTTTTTCCCTTTTACCTCTCCGTCTTCCTTCCTTACTTTTACTCGTTCGAAAGTAAAATAACGTGAATCAGAGGAACGAATTGATTGTTCCAATGGAGATCGATCGACGTCATTAAAAACCAGTCAATCCGATCCCTACTCGAGTTTTTTTTTTACCGAATTTGAATAATCAGCTTGGCAATTGATCAGCTTCGATAATTTGTTGTTTTAATATTTGATTTAATTTAATAATATGGCACAGAAAATGCATTTAAATAGTTTCTTCCAGTGTGAGAACTGGTGTCTCTCGACGAGATTTAATTTGATTCCGCCAAGTGTCCCCACGAGCGGAATAGGCCAGTTTCTTCGATTCCAGAAAAGCCAGTTCATTATTGAAGAGAATAAAATGAACTTTCTCGTTTACGAGGTTAATTGTTAAGAATTCTAAAATCGGAGCCAGCTTTTCATTTTCTCCAACCAGTTTCCACGCGGTCAGAACTCAACCATCGCCGTAGGTTCCTGAAATTGGCCTGGGTGATTCCCTGAGACCAGTTCCCGGGATCAAAGTGAAAACGCACGAATCGGTTTCTGGCAACCGTATAAAGACACCTCGAAACCAGTCCCTATTATCAGAGCGAGATTCCTTGACATAGGTTTACTATGTCCAAGCTTCTCGACTGGATGGTAGCAACTTTGTGGCAAAACTTGCCGGGATTCGAAATCGCATGAAAAAGTAGAAGACGTGTTTTAAATAAAAAATAAATTGAAGATGATATTCAGATCGATCGGTATTATTTAATAAACTATCGAAAAGTGGTAATAGACAATCCTCCGAAGATCGAAACCCTCGAAAATTACAAACCTAAAACAAACAAGGGTTTGAATGGTGAAAAGAAGAAGAACAAGAGTGGAAAAAAGGGGTAAGAAGAAACGAGGAGGCGGCGGAAGACGATGCGTGTGGGTTCAGCGAAGGGGGTGTCGGGTTACCAATGAAATACTGGTACCATTTTGTTTACAATATTGTCGGGGGTGTATCCGAGGAAGGGGGCAGAAGGTCGGACACTTTCACGGCTCGTTGTCCGTTCTCCACCTCGGGAACACCTTGTGGCTCCGTACATCGGAAACGAAGAAGAGAGAGAGAGAGAGAGAGAGAGAGAGAGAGATAAAAGTACGAAGGGGAAGAGAGTCGCGTGTATATACAAGGGGCCCTCCTTAAAGAATTATCTCTTTCCCGCGGCCCGGGCCCCGAGCCCCGGGGTCCTCTCTCTGCCTCCACCAGAGATCCCCTCGATTGGACTGATTCTTACACGCGCGGGCCCCAGCTACGAGCCTAAATTGCGAATTCCGTCGCGTTCCACACCGACAAAGCAGCGCGAGTCAAACGAGCTTGTTCTCCCGCCGCCGGATGACAGATTTATGGTATTAGATGGGACACGCGAATTTGTGTTCGCTGGTGACTTCGATCCCTCGATGGCCGGCCGAGCTCGAGGGTACGTACAGAAAAAACCGACACGAAGATACGTTTCGCTGAAGTTTGTTGAACCGGGTCGAGAATGACTGGAGCTCGTTTTTAAAAAAAAATGTTTCCAGGTTTCAGAAATATCTCGCGGCACATGCACCGGCGCGTACCGTAACATTTTCATCAGGATGGATGCAAGAATCAATAAGGGGGAGGCGGCAACAGAGGAGTTGGATGCGCCTATCGCGATTCAGGAAGCGTCGAGGAAAATTGCAGGTCGTCGCGATTTCCACGCCGTTAACGTTCTACTATCGATCGGAACCGCGAGTTCTCGCCTCTAATATCATATCGCGGCTAACGTCTTCCTCGATGCTGCTCAGTCTACCGTGAACACGACCGCCATTCTACCGACTCGAGTCGTAGCGGGTCGCTTGACCCACGACGCTATGACTTCTGAGTACGCGATCAACGCCCAGAGAAAAACCGCAGCTTGGCAATTAAGGTTCTCCTTGCCAGCCGATCTTTAGAACCTTCTCACGCATTCCTCCTCAGATCGAAGAATTTCCGAACAACATTACGCTTCTTTACTTGACGTTTATAATCTTTACTGAGCTCTCTGTATTCTTGAAAAATTGCGAAGACGCGTTTCCGATCGGTCCAGCCAATAAGTCACCCGGGCCACGAGTCGGTGCGGATGTTCTGCATTTGAATAACACGGCTGGCGACACGAGCTTTTTCCACGAATGTGTGCCGCGAGATAAATGGACGACGGAATCGGTGAACGTGGCCGTGGCCCACCGAGCCGATCAGGTGAGCAGGCTCCTAAAGTCGAAATTAAAGCTGGATTAACACTGGAACGACGGCCGCCGTCAAAGTTATAGACTTCGGATTTTTTCTATCGTATTACGAAAAGGCAACTAACGTGTTTGCTTTCGCTATCGTCAGAATAATTTACACGATAGGATCTAACATGATTTGAATTTCTCTCGTCTACGAAATCTCGTCGGAAGCGAAGGGTTTAAAAGTCCCTTTGACCGATAATTTTCCAGTATTAAAAAAATCCGCGAGCCTCATTCGAACGCGGAGTGGGCAACACGCGCGGAACATTTGTCAGACACTTTAGGAGCTGTCGACCCATTGTTTTCCCGTCGATTCCCGCTCGGAAAGCACGCCTTTAACCGATGTTTTACACGCTCGATTCCTGGAACCGGATCCTCTCTCCATCTGGGATCCCAGGCTTGTGGCATCCGAGTTGCACGTCCGTCGAGAAACAAGAGAAAGAGAAACGGTCCAGTGGGACACGCACCGACGATCGTACCGGCAACAGAACGAAAAGAGAAACGAGACGAGAAGGTGGAGGCTCAGGTATACGTGGCCCGGGACCACGAGGCCCATTTCGCTTGTCAGGCCCAATTCAGCTCGGGCCCAGAAACCTTGGCCTCTCTCACTCACTCTATTTCCTTTCCTTCTTCTTCGCGTTTCGTGCGCCCTTCTGTGGCTGCAGTTTATGGCCGTCATTACCTCGATCGGACCCCGGCTTGGATTAAACGATTTGTTCGTGTGCACGGTCCACGGGTTATCGGGTCCCGCGTGTCTCGATGAGCGAAAAACCGAGCGAATATTCGCGCCATTCGTATAGAGATATCGTTCGCGGGTATTCGCGTATCAATCTGCAAATCTTACTGCGAACTGGGCTTATTTCACGGATTCGCGATAACGGAGACATTCATCCAGCGATGGTTTCTTAAAACTTCACAGAACGAGACATCGGGGAAATTTTAAAGGACACGGAACCGCAGAGAATGCACGTCCCGTGCAGAAGCGATTATTCGAAAATGAAAGAAACGAACGGGTCAATTCTTTGCGGAAATCACACACGTGTCGGCATCGGTGGTTAACCGCGAGCCATTAGCGTATCGGTCGGCCCGGGAATTTCGTCGTTGCTCGTCTAATTACCAGGGCCCCGCGAGGACCGTACTACACGTGAAGACGTCACGTGAACGCTTTTAGGCCGGCCCGTAGAAGAAAAGGAGAGATTCCGTTCCGATTGGCTCGGCACGCACGTCACGCGGAGAGATATTTACGCGAACGCCGGCATTAAGTCGCCAAGGAATCGTCAGTTATCTGCGAAACACTTCCTGAAACGAGGCTGCGTGCCCGAACTTCTTCAAACTCCACCCTGGCCACTTATTCTCCCTAATTTACGCGCGTGTCCTCTTCTTGAGCGACGGCACACCGTTTCGTGCCCTCGGCCTCTTCCAGTTTCTCGCGAGGCCTCTTCATGTTCTTTTCGTTTTTTACACCATCCTTCCTTTTATGTTTTAAAACAGAGACTCTTCTGAATGCTGACGTACAGCATAACATGATCTATCCCATACTTTTTTTTTGGTCAAATCAAAGAAATAAACGGATCATGTTGAAATCACATGGTTCTCGGCTTCACGACTGGAAATGGATTATTGTCGATTTCCTGAACCACTGTTTCCATAGCCGCGCATCATTTCTACGACTCTCCCATCGAACCGCAGAATTCCGTGCAGCGTAACCGGGACTAAATGATACGGTGTTCCACTCAATCATATCGATTCGATGAGTCTCTGTAATGGCCTCGCGATACTAGCAACCGGTTTCCCGTCGGGACTTCTGCTCTCTATCTACCTTTCAGCAGGTTTCCAAAATAGAGCTAATGATACACTCGTTCCCGCGCCGCGGTCGTATATTAATCCCGCGGAATCGCGGAATCTTATTGGCCTGCTCGATTATGCCATCGATTAACTTCTACTCGGCGATCGATGCGGTCTACTATCGTTGAAATCTCGAGCAACGTGCGGTTGAATCGGTACCAACGCGATACCGTTTATGGCGATGATCGATCGTTGAGTTTAATGGCACTGGTTATAGTCTTCGTAAATCTGATTCGCAGTTCGTACGTACAGTGTTATAGACAACAGTGCTTTAGACGAGCATGATAAGAAATAGAAATTGTATTACTACTTCATTGGACGTCGTCACTTATTTATTTTTAAGAGTAAATAAATAAATGTAATCTATATCGATGCTTAGATATTTCTGTACACTTTTACTTCAACTAATAGCAAACAAAATTCTTGACGCGTCGTTGAGTACCGGTTGTGACGAACGACCGACGATTCGAGGGATAACAGGAGGATCTCGTTCCGACTCGGAGATCCTTTCTTCTCTGTTCTCCTCCTCCTTCTTCTTCTTTCGTGTGGAGTATAGAAGGAAGTAGCAGTATCCGAGAGGATGGATTCCGTGCGAGGTGTGCAGGGGCCGTGTGGATTGTGTGCAGAATGAACGCAAACTGTGAGGGTAATTTGCAACACCGGTAATTTACATAATTAGCAGTTCTGAACTCGCGGCCCCCGACGACCCCTACCTCCTTCGCGCATCGGGATTCCTCCTCTCCTCTTCGTTCATCTTTTCCTTTCCTTGATACTGGACCTCTTCTCCTTATTCGAAGCTTGAATGTTGAAGCTTGTTCAGCGAGAAATGCTCTGAAGCTGGTATTTCGAATGAGGCTCGCAGTTATCAGCAGATATTTAATTTCATAGAATCAGGTCTTTAAATAAAAGTCCAGTGGAAAATGACTTAATTTTACATTGAGTGTTGCTATCATCCTCGTTCACGGATAACTTGGTTTACTTGCGACTAATTTATTCGATCGCTTTTCTTATTTGAAATTTATCGCTTCGTTGAAGATTCATTTTTTTTATTAAATTCCGATTGAGGCAGAATTCTTTTAACCTTGAAGAAAATAAAAAAGAAATGGATTTTCAACAAGGGACAAGATTGACGATTAAGGGGATCGATAGGAACCGGGTGACGCGCTAATTGCCAGATCACAGGGTAATCATCGATTAAGGACGAGGCTGCCCGCACGAATATTAATGAGCCCGTCCGGTGGAGCGACGTTCTACTCTCGAAACCAACTTACGACCTGTCGACAAGAGGCAGACACCGATGAACTATGAGATCTATTAATTGGCGATCGACGTCCTCCACCCCACCGGACTTAAATATCGGCCCTTCGTCAACCTTCCCAATTAACGCGCTTCATTATCGCCCCGTGTAGTCGTTCCTCTTCGACTAATATCCGGTATTAATTCTACACACGTTTATCATGATTCATTATGCTCGCGAAACGCTCGTAATTGCGGTGTTTCACAAAATTATCGACGAAGGGGAGTCGAACGTTTCATCTCTCATTTTGTGTTCTTAAATTACTTGGCAATGGGTGTCGATTTTTGATCCAGTATGAAAATTACTGAAATTCCGTCTCATGTCTCGAACTAAAAAAGCACTGCCTATAGCTGTTCCGATTTAAACTCTTTTAAAAAATATTCTGCAGTCAAAAAAAGAAAAATAGTTTCACCTGAATCACTCGTGAGATCGCGAGGATACGCAGCGGGGCCGCCATTATATTGTCAACCGATAAGTGCAGGTTAGAGGCTACCGTCGGAGTTCACGAAATCCGTTGGCTCCGCGGAGAGGTGGCAATCCCGGGCAAAAATAATGACTCTTTGTAAGTAGCGTTCGCCTCTGCATATGTTATCCGTTGTTTCGGGCAGACGCGCCGCGGTTAATTACGGGGCTTGGCCGGTCGAGCCGCCTCGCGTAATTATTCGTCTTCGGAGCGGCGATTATAAAGCGATTATCGACAAGGATCGGTAGCCTGCGAAGAAGCAGAAAACAACGCTTCCGTGGAAACGATTTGTCTCAGCCTAGGTAAGTTATGGTATCTTCTTTCCGAGCAGAGTTCGCGCGGCGGCGGTCATTGAAAAGTTAACAGAGGGGAAATTGTTCGAGGAAGGAGAAAGTATTGAGAAACAGATATTTCAATTTTTTGTTTCTTTGTGCAATCAAAGTTTGACGAGACATTCGTGAAAAGAGTGAGTTTTGCGGTATTTTGGATTGTGATGTGTTAATCAAATGAAATGTTGATAAAGTGTACTGGTTAATATCCTTGTTCTGTGGCGAGGAGTGAAATAGTGCTAATCGTTCATGCAATCGATTTATACTTAAAGATTCCGCACTGGAGGCTTGTGAATGAAACTCATAAGTGTATGTCGTGAAGAGATGATATAATTTATTTCGCTATATCGTTAGAACACGAACTGAATCATTCGAGAATGACCGTACAATCCTACGCCTTTTTTGCACGTCGAATAAAATCACAATTCTTTTATGTACAACGTATTTACAAAACGTACTGGTCGAACCGTGGCTGACACGATCGTTCGCCGAAGGATCACGATCCATCTCGATCCGGGCGAGTTTCCAACGACGCGGGGTCCCTCGATTCGAATCTCGTCCGGATCAATTTCTAACGATCCATCCCCGAGAAACCGACTCAAAGAGATAATACATCCATCCTCGGAGGGACCGAGAAAGAGGAAAAAAAGGAAGGCGACCCTTCGTGAGAACGATCGTCACCGCTGCCAGGCTCGACTGTCCAACTAACGTAATTGATATAATAATAATTTAAATCGTCAGTACACCTCGAACATCGATTCGACAAAAGGGAAATACTGGTCGCTCGTGGACAACGACGACGTTTAAGTAAAATTCGCACGTTTACACTGGGATTCTTCGATCTCTCTAAAAAGGGTATGTACGAAGTTTGGCACTCTCCTCCCCCTCCCCGTCGTATTATCGCTCTCCGCAAATGTATCGCGCGTGTCCACACATCATCGACAGGCATTCATCCTCTTGCTCTCTCACGTTCTTTCGTTTCTACGCGCGATCCTCGTGTTCCTCCCCGAACTATTTACAGTGATACAGTAACACGCATATACACACACACACGTTCACAGATATACGCGTTCATCCTTTCTCGAATAAAGGATCGATCCTTTCGTCGTTTTGTAGCAAGACTCAGGACGGTTGATCCGCCGCGGGGATCACAGTCTACGATTCCTCTCGATATTTATTTATGTACATCGCTGCTCCACCAGCTATGGACGATCTATGGCAAGATTCGTACGAACCCGGCGATCCATCCGGGATTAAACTGGAACCGTGGACCCGAACTGACGTCCACGTACCGACGCTATGCCCTCGAGGAATATTCCTCCCTCGTCCTTTAGTAAATTGATCGAGGAACTATGATAAAAAGGGGCGCGATACCATCGAGAGGAGGGAAAAGTTTTCGGTCCACCAAGTCGTTGGAAACGTTTGCCGCCGTTTCCGCCGGAAGCCTGTCCATTTGGCTTTGCCCGACCCCGAGGAACAATGCCTCCATTACTCAGCTTCCGAAATGTTGAAAAGTCCGCGCAGTCCCATCGATTCTCTCGCGGAGGGACACCCGACTCGGGCCAGTTCCATCGTGAGCATTCGTAGCGAGGTACGCCGAAATAAATAGGTCAACTGTGTCAGTCTTGCCAACAGGATAATTCACAGTCTTCCGGTGTCGTTTATCGACGATTGCGGAAGTCGTCGAGCGCCGATTCCGCGATCCTCCCGAACGATTACGATTGTTCTGACGAGACACGAGCTCCATTAAGTATCGGGTTTTCTTGTTCCGTTCGAGTCGACGTTGCGATCTTTGGAAATCCGCAGGACGATTCCGTTCGCCGATTACAACGATTCCTAGCCTCTTCGTCTACGCAGCGTTCGCGGCTGATTCCATGACCTATGGAATTTCTCGCAATTTCTTAAGCAACGAATTCGACAATTCCCCGTCTCATTTGAGCATTTTTGGTTTTTACCAGCAGTACTCGTACTTTGAACTTCTACACATCACTTAATGTCTTCGGCAATTTCGTTCTCTGCCTCCAAGTCCCACATTGTTGCACAATCTTTGGACGATCACGATGCAAATTTCTGTTCCAGCAGTTTCATTCAACCCTTCCCTCTACTCCCACCGAATCTGCTTTCGCACCATGTTACGATTCTTGTTTCCATCAAAATTTGACGTTTTTTCCCATGGGGCGTCGAGTCCCAAGGATTTTTTTATCAGTCGAATGCAATTCCCGGCAGCTTAGTCCAGGCAGAGAACGTCTAGCTACGCCTCCGAGCCGCTCGAACACTCCTCCGCCTCCGGATCGATGTGCTCCTCTTCCTCTTCCTCCTCGTGGTGATAGTCACCGGTCTCCTGCTGCCATTTGCTCACGTGATGGGTGTTCTTGTTATTAGGATTATTGTTCGAGTTCCCGTTACCGTTCCCGCCACCCCCGCCGCCGCCGCCGCCACCGCCACCTCCGCCACCGGATTGCTGCTGCGCTTTCGCTTCCTCCTCCTGCTGCATCCGCTTGTGTTTCGTTCGTCGATTTTGAAACCAGACTTTCACCTGCAACAATCCAAAATTGCTTTCGATTAAATCACAGTTAGTAATCTATTGAGTATATAAAACCAAGTACATAGATTTCGATTAATTCCTACTATAATTCACAACACGTGTATAAAATGACTTATAACGAGTATACATAATGCAAATTGTAGAAACATTATAAATTATCATTGTACATTAATGATCCTATTGACGCCGAGCAGAAAATCTATGATTTCTCATATTTCCGTTTCACAATCAATTCGAATTAAATTTACACCCAGCAATAACAGCGGATGTCAATCCTTTTGACTCCGTAGTAAATCGTACGGCTGAGCCAACGGTAAAATGCACCTCGAGAGAAATAAATATGAGATTCCACTCGAGCTGCTCCTTTCAGTAAGCGCGTTGCGCAAATCACGCCGCAATAGAAGTGCAAACGGTTGACGACGAGTCGTATCGTTCCGCGATCGATCCAGGCCAATCTGCTGTTCATGGCTGGACGACCCCCGAGCCTTGGCAAATTAAGTGGCAACTAGTCATAATCCACCCCAGCGTATCAAGGAAGCCACCCTTCGAACGGGGTGTATCCGGTTACAATGGACCGTGTAATCCCTCGGTCGGAGGAGAAAAAAAGGGATGAAACGACTGCTGCGAAACACCAGAAATGGGGACGAGCATTGTCCTCGAATTGACTGTTAGATACACATTGTCCTGTTCCAGCTTCCTGCCGGGGTGAAGGGTTGCAAGGGACTCCATTTTCGAACTATCAACGCGTGAAATCAGCATTGTGACTCCGGCTGCTGGACGAACGCATCTCGGAGAGGGGTGGAAACACGCAGAACCGAGGAGGGGCGGAGGGAGAAGGAGGGGGGGGGGGAATGTTTGTCTAACATTCGATCCAAACGTGGTTTTGACAAAACCCGGATCAGCCTCCGTCCCGGGGATCACAACGCGATGCGCCGAGATCATCTCGCGATGGGGTGGATATAAGGTACGAAAATTGGGGTTCGTGATACCATCGCGTCCGTGGAGTTTAGCCGGAGTTTAGGACAACGGGGGTGAACGGGGGATATCGACTGGCGACGGTTAAGTTTCAAAGAGGATTTGCAGTATGCATCTCCATTGCCAGATTCCTCGTCAATGGATTTCGACTGACAAACTGTTCTTCCGACGACAGGAGTTTCTACAGCTCGACCAGAACTGCGTTTGCACGAAGTTGAGGATACTATAAATAATTTCACTCCCCCACGTTCTCGAGCACACAACGTCAATTACTGTCACCCATTAAACTGCCATCAGCTAATTCGATTGCCGTTAATAAATCCAATTTGTTAGATCTAATCGAAAGACCCTAGGTAACGCTCCATTAAGAGGGTCGTAGACACGTGAGTAGAAAGAACACTATACGTTAAAATAGCTGAACTACATTCTTGTTCAATTAAAATGAAAAACTTCAAGTCAATTTTTTCAAAATCCAGGAAACTCTGCCAGGACTAAGTAATTCCAGCGTCGAGAGAAAAGCCACGTATAGTTACCGTTTCGGAATAGAATCAGGGGAAGAGCGCGAGCGTATAAATCGTCCAAGCTGTTGGAAGCTTTTATGCGATTTTTACAACGCTCCTCGGTAAAATAGCGGCGTCGATGGAGCGACTCAACGGGGGTGGCAAGAGACAACGACGAGATAGAGCGAGAGAGAGAAGAGGCGTGAGGATAGAGGATAAGGATGGAGAACCAGGTTAAACTGAATGTAAATCCAACCGGTATATAAGGGTGGCTTGGCGGGGTGGTTACGAGCAGATCCTGGGGAATAGGCCACGTACGAAGGGGTGGCCGGGGGTTAACGTGTGCGTGAAGATCCGCCAATCGGGTTTCAGGACCGCCCGCGGTCGCCATGGCAACCCTCGGGGACCGAGGGTGATTACGAAATGGGGGTAACTCGATTAAACGTATACCGACACGCTGAGGGGTCCTGCAGGGAGCGTTACACCCGAAGGGGATGAAACTACGTTAACCAACGGGGTTGCGCTCGCTATTTGCCCTCTTAATCATCCGTTAAGTGCCACAATCCTCGAAAAGTTCCCCTGGGTACACACGAGAGCTTTCTCACTCTCCCTTTCCAACACTCTTTGTCTCACTCGTATCTATTTGTACAGTCACCGTGAATTTCCCTCTCCCAAACGCTGTCGGCTCTTCTTTCGCTCAGCCATTAATTCCTCGGCTAATTGTTCGTGCTATATTACTCGATCAAAAAAGGCGAAATCGGATTAACCGATGAGATTCATTTATACACAAGATCTTACGTTAAATAAAACGCTTTTAAATCTATACAAGTCTTAAGTTTGCAGATATATAAAAAATCGTAACACGAAATTTCGATTTTGGGTTTGATATCAATCCGGATCGCAGCGATTCAGCCCGGGAGATAACGAGGGACCGCGCGTGCAGTGACTTTACGGAAAAGCGTAATTGAAGCTGCTCCCGCTGGAACGCGTCTAAGTGACAGGTGAACACCTTATACGCTAGCGGAGGACGCGTAGGATCGGCAGCGACGCAACGCAACGCGCGTCGCGTCGTCGGCCTCCGCTTTGGACGCGCACGCAGGTGTGCAAAGACGAGTCCCCAACGAATGCGACGGCGAACAGAAGCTGGAATGTCCTCTCGCCGGGAAAGGAGTATAACCAGCACCGACTGTCTGACCATATTTACGTTTCGGAAATTTCGCTGACTGATGGCGACGCGCTCCTCGACGTAATTGGCGTCCCGTGGATCCTTAGGGCGACCGAGGTGATTGGGCGGCAACTGGGATTTAGTGGGGAAACGGCAGCTTGCATGGAACTCGTCCTTCCTCGATAAGCGACGTTCCACTTTTTTTTTATCATATTTTTCTATACACGACGTTGCTCTTTCTCGTAAAAGTCTTGTCACAATTCATCGCATCATCAATGATTCTTTACACATAATCTACCCTCACTTTTATCGTGGATAACAGAAAAAGCCACGTGCTTTCAAATCGATACGAAGAGGAGAAATCAAACGTCGGGTGGAACGTGATAATCAGATATTCAATTAAGCTCATCAGGTAATAAGTGTTTTAATTATGTTCATACTTGGTCAATCATATTCAACGGTGAAAAGAAAATAGGAAAATCGAGGTCTAATCTGTCAGCCGCTTTTACGTACGCCGTTAAAAGCAATTATCGGCTCTTTTTACCGTCGGCCACAGGAATTGAATATTCCCCTAATGGAAATTGATACACGTCGGTATTTGCCATTTTTTTTCTGATCACTTCATTGCAATTAAGCCTTAGGAAGTTTCATAGAAAGGATCGATTCTTCTTCAAGCAAATAACACACGACACCTTTATCGCTCTCCAGCGTCAATCGCCGAGCTCTAAAAAAAGGAATTCGTCGCGACCGGGAGGAATTAAATGGAATACAGCCCCCGTGAAACCGAACTGGAAGGATACGAAAGAAAAACAGGCGAGATTCTTTTTTTTTTTTTTCCAGCGAACGAAATCCGCGGCGTCGCGTCTGCGTCCAATGGCGTCGGTCCACGGCGTCCTGTAATCCCCCGGGGGCTGACCGGTCACGCTCGGAACATTATTTTTAATCCCCCGACGAGTTGCGACGATCCACGCCCCGCCGACGCGCGACGCGACGCCGGCGATCGCACGGCTAAATAAACTCGGCGAATATTATTTTTCAATTGTCCGCGGGAGCACGCGTGTTTTGTTAGGACGAAATTGAGCGTGATCAGGCCCGGTGGAGGGGTGGCAATTTCGCCGGATGCGCGCCTTCATCTGCGTGAAACGTTTTACAACCGACAAATGGCTCAGTTCCGGATAGGATCGATACGCATTGTTCAAGGGTTCTAACAAATCTCACGCAGGCCGCTTGATTCTGTTTCCAGATTACATTCTCACAATTTACACACGAAACTGAACGAGTACATTGCAAATTAATCGATCTGAAAATCTTACGAGTTACAGCGATGAGGCCTATACGAACATCTAAAATATCGTCGATTTTGTTACATTTTATATGAAGGTTTGTATTTGCCATAGATGAAGAACAATATTTGCTCGGTTGAATATCGCGATTGAACGGAGAGATTCGATTCAGACGTGATCTACAATCGTACGGGCGAAAGAGAGTCGACAATTTTATAGAACTTCCGCCCGTTGGCCACCACGTGTATGTATTAGTGGACGGGGATTTTTTTCGCTGGATTTTCAGCGGGATTAAAAAAGGGGAGTGATATTTTGCTACGGAATAGCAGAGCGTGACGTTTCCAAAGAGTTCGTGACACCTGCGCGTATTAATAACACCAGGTAGCTGAGAGCGGATACATCGAGGAAAAGATTGAACCAATACGAATATTTCACGTTCGGTCAACAGTAAACATACCAGATGATTCTTTTAGACTCTTCTTTTCTCGTCTTGAATTAAGGATGTATTGGCTATACAGTCAATCCCAAAAGTTTATGCACTTTAGAAACGCATTTTTTAAAAAGAAATCAGTCGTCGGATGAACATTGCTAATAATAAACAACAAAAAAAAATTTTCGATTTTTCCGAGATTTTTCCAAGGGATTTCCCTTCAGATTTTGCGAAATTTTCGTTTTCGGCCAATAACTCCCAAACCGTCGGACATACGGAAAAATTGCATTAGACCTTTCTTGTAGAAGACGATGAGATCTATAATTTCCATGTAAAATTTTTTCGCTAGCATTAATATTTAACGAGTTATTGATGAAAAACGAAAAAACAGTTTTTTGCAAATTACTCGTTAACTATTGACACTAGCGAAAAATTTTTACATGGAAATTATAGATCTCATCGTCTTCTACAAGAAAGGTCTAATGCAATTTTTCCGTATGTCCGACGGTTTGGGAGTTATTGGCCGAAAACGAAAATTTCGCAAAATCTGAAGGGAAATCCCTTGGAAAAATCTCGGAAAAATCGAAAATTTTTTTTTGTTGTTTATTATTAGCAATGTTCATCCGACGACTGATTTCTTTTTAAAAAATGCGTTTCTAAAGTGCATAAACTTTTGGGATTGACTGTATAGCCAATACATCCTTAAATCGACTAGAACGAAATGCAGGAAAACATGATTTCTAATATATTATCGTATTATCTTATCTTTACCTATTCGATAGCAACTTCCTGTCTGTTGACTTGAATTCATTTATTTCGTAATAATTTTGTATTATCGAACAAATGAACGGCTTTCATGACTCGAGGTATGACTTCCTTTATTAACATTTCTGCATTATGCGTATTCCCGTGTGCGTAAAAGGACTTTTAGCCGTTTAACAAAGAAATAAACATAGAATAGGGAGCTCGATCCGTGTCTAGCAGAACGAGCGCGTTCTCGTCTTTTAAAGTGTACCGATTTCTTCGCCCGATCTCGAATCGGCACGAGGAGAACTTCCTCGCGAGCAGAAGGCCGACAGTATGCACACGAAGTCGACGACACACGACAGTGACATGCCAGAATCGTGACGAGGAAACCAACGAGTCCCTCGCCCCGCCGCCTACTGGCTCGCTCGTCCCGGCCAAAAGGGTTGAGAGAGAGGATTCGTTGCCTCGCCGCGCCTATCGTTTACGCCGATCGTTCGAATCGGGAATATCGTTCGCGTCTGGCTTCCTTTGAGCTCCGCCGATCGTTTGGAGCCCCTCGAATTTCCTTTACCAAAAGGAATTATTTTCTTTTCAACGAGATTCCCCAAACCAACCAGCCTCCCTCCCCCTACATTTAATCCTAAATCAAATAATGTAATCCCTTTGTAT